>NW_022196912.1:58229988-58257416 GCF_008632895.1 Mastomys coucha
CTGAGGTCCTCTCCTCCCATTGATGATCGACTTTGTGATCCTCTACTATACACATGCTGCCAGAATTTTGGAGTCATGTTGGGCAAGTGAATCTTACAATTTATTAGCAATTCTCTCATCACAAAATTCAATTTTAGAAATTTTATTAACAAGATACTACTCTTTAACGAGTCTGTTAATTATTTAAAAATGGAACAAATCCATAAAATATTTTCAAATCAATTTTCATTATTAAGCAGTTGTTGTGTTATTTTCAATGAGAACTCTGCTCAGAATGAAGCAGAAGGAAGGATGTTTGTGGGCATTTCCTTGCTTATTTGTGTACATTGGGAGCTATAAATTATGCCATTTTCAAAAGACATACTCGGCAATCTTATCTGTGATTGCTTTTGTTTCAACATAAGGCGAGCCTGGAACAGTGTTAGTTTTGCTTGCTAACAGCACTTTGCAGTCTTGTTGAATCTGTCAGTAGAGGGCCAATATGATTCCCTTGTCATTTATGACAATTCTCTTGAACACGTAAAATGTGTTGAACAGCCTTTTATAAGTGGCTGTATTCCTGTTGACACTGGAGAAAGCTCCCTTTTCATTTTCTGTAAACGTGTCATCTCTTTTACCAAAACTAAGCATTCATATTTTTAGTCCATTGTTTGAGATAGGTAGCTTGCTTATAAGAATGTATTATCACACTGTCTATCACAGTTAGCATCAAGGAGTTGGTAATGCCCTCGAGTCTGTATCCATGATGTTTCCACTTCTTTGGGATGAATACTCTCTCAATGACTCTGTGGTGGAATATGACATAAACTTGTGGCTTATTCAACTCCTGATTTTTTTGCTGTAGCATCTGTTCCTAGAAGACGATAGCCATTTGAGGTTTGCTTATCAATCCAAATGATTCTTCTCAACAGATTTTATGCATCATTATTGTATCAATTAATTTGAAAACCTGTTGCCAATAACTATGTATCAGTTTTCATATTGGTTTATTTGCTATGATATCGTAAAATTATTCATTATTCTCTTAGAATTTAATGAACATTTAGCTGGATATTCTGTTTTGGTTTAGATTGATCAGTGATGTTATTTTGTGAGTAATTCTAACATATTCCCAGGTAGGCAAAGGAAACTGACATTCTAAGAATAAAAACAACTGTTATTATTATTTTAGCTCAGTGCTGCACCATCAGGATCTTTTTAAGTTTAACCCTTTATTAGGCTACTGGAAAAATACAAGCAGATTTTTATTTCCTTTTAAAGCTGCCATTTCATATGTCACATGAATAAATACAAATGTTTATTGATCACATATTTTGTACTAGGCATGCTTTTAGGCCTCAACATTGCATACATAAAAAATTAAAGTGTCTGCTCTTAAGATAAAATATTACACTGGGATAAAGGCACAATTAAAATCAATGTCATTTTAATTTTTAAAAGTGAGGCACAGAGTTCTGAGAGGTGTCAGGGTCACTAACTTACTAATACACTTGGATGTAAGCATGCTCTATCATCTCATGAAGAATCTTCTCTTCTCCTTTATTTTCTGGACTTAGAGTAAGTTTTTTTTTTTTTTTATTTTTCACTTAACTGCCTAAATAGAATATAATTGATATAAATCTAGTGTTTCAATTTCCTATTACTGTGTTGTTTTATATAATTTTATTTTTTCCACAGAGACCATATCTATAAGAAAAGCATTTTCTTATTTAATTCAAATGGTTCTTTGAAGCTATTGCATGGTTCCATTATCTCATGAATTTCTGTGACATCTTAACACTTAGATTGCAGTTTCTTCCTGGTCTTTCCTCTGGCGAGTGGGGGTAGTGTTGGTAGAAGCATGGCAGAATCCTTTCATCTAGTGTTTTAGATGGCTGCTTCCTGCAATCGCTGTCAATTCTATGTGATTTTTTTTTTCCAAGACTATCACTTTGCTTCAACAGAAGCAGGAAATCTAGAGAATCTGCTGTCCCTAAGTTATACTTCTCTAGCTGTGATAAATAGAGGGCATCACTTTGTTCTTCAAGTTGTATACTTAGCTTTGGAGACATATAATTTTCTACTTCTTGCTGATATGTGTATGTGTAAATCCTTTCTTGGCTTTTCCTTCATTCCCACATAAGCTACTTCCCATCTTCTCTTACTCTCTGAATGCATTCTGTGCTTGACAGTTAATTTTTTACTTTTATCAAGGCCACAATCTACATTTAGAATTTATTCTTCTTATGCACTTGATTTCTGAGAAAAACAGAGGAATATTTGACATTATTGGTGTTTCTCAAAGTTTATATTACTCACATACTTTTTCAAGCATTAAATTCAACAATAAAATTAAAATATTTTTACAGAATAATTGTACTATTATGTTCTACCAACATATAATAGAAATTACAGAAAATACCTATTTGTTGAAAAACTAAAAATATGAGCCATAATTTCCTGTTTTCCTCATGAGATTTTGAGCAGATATAAGACATAATTAAATTATATTCAATTTAATAATAAACTCCATAATTGATTAAATGATACATTTCATTCACTAATATTAAAACTTTAAATCATATTGTGTTATCTATTTAAAGAATTTTCTCATGGAAGATAAAATGCACAGAGAGGTTAAATGATTTAATAATTTAATTGGAGTTATTAAATAAACTTACAAAGGAGATAGGATTAGATTGAGCCCTGCATTTAATTTTTTAAAGCTAAGAGTTAATACTTTCCATCTGCAAGCTAAATGATAACAAAAATGTTCTAAGAATGTAGACATACTCAGTACAAAGTCAAAGCCAAAGCTCAAAGCTCATTGAGACTTTTGATAAATACAAATGCCCTTCCACATCCTCTGAGGACTCACTGATCACAGTGTAGCTCCCCCTCTGAAACAGCTCCATTTTGTGAATGAACAAATTGTTCTGTAAAATGCTGAGCACAGATCAATATGTGGCTACAGTATTTAATGGGTGAATTTAACCGTGTATGATTCAATTTTTAATAAAGGAATGCCAAAGTGTTGGAATACTCCTATATACGTTAGATATATCTGGAGTACTTATAATACCTAATACAAAATAAAAAACTGTGTCAAAAGTAGCATTGTTTCAGGAAGGCTTATCAGCTGAAACTCTGTGTGCATAGTCAGTACTGATGAAAAGATTTTCCATGTTTTGAGTTCAAATATGGCTAAATTCATACATGAAATACTGTAGCCATATATTAGCCTGTGCTCTGCATTTTACAGAAAGATTGGTTATTCACAAATGGAGCTGCCTCAGGCGAGGGAGGTATGCTGTGATCAGTACTAAACAGAAGCCTAACATGACTGTCTCTTAAGAGGCTTCATCCAGCACTGGGTTGAAACTGAAGCAGAGACCCACAGCCGAACATCAGGTGGTGTTAGGGACTTATCTTGGAAGAGTAGGGCACAGAATTGGACAAGCTGGAGAGATGGAGGACACAGCAAGGAGACCTAGATTCAACCAACCTAGGCCTGTAGTGGCTCACAACTACTGAGCCACCAACCAGGGAGCATGCTGGGGCTACACCTAGGTCCCCTGCACATGTGTAGCAGATGTCAGGCTTGGTATTCATATAGGTCCCCTAATAATTGGAGCGAAGGCTTTCTCTGACTCTGTTGCTGGCCAGTGGAACCAGACTGGACCTACTGGTTGGGCCTCGGTGGGAGGGAATGCTCTTTGGCTTATTGCAACTGGATGTCTAGGGTGGTACTTGACTGGAGGCACTTCCCTTCTCTGAGGAGAAGGTGGGTAATGGGGAAGTGATTCTTAAAGGTGGGACTGGGAGTTGAGATAGTATGTGATTGGGATGAGAAGTGAATTTAAAAAAAATAATTGAATCACTGGAGTGTCCAAGGGCTGGCAGTTTATTGAAAAAATATGCCTATTTTCTTATATGTTTTAAGTCAACTCTAAATTAATTATAATATATAACACAAGCAACTATGCAAATATGTTGCTTATGTTATATTATTTAAGGAAAAATATCACACACACAAAAAGTATCCATTTCAGGCTTGAGTAGGATTTTTCTAGATATTTTTAACTATTTGGGTTAAATTTGTGGACGTACAAATGTAGAACTGGCTGTGATTTCAGAGTCTGTATTCTCTGATATATAGTGTTGTAGGGAGTTCTGAAATAAAGAAAAGGCAAGATAGAGAGGTAGAAAAATAGGGGAATATTTCACTAAGTAATCTTTATTTCAGTAAATAGATAAATATAACTAAACATTTGTTCTTTTATATATACTCAATAGATGAGCAACGCATTTGTTTCATATAAGCATTTTAATGGCTTCAAAACATTTCCAAATTGGAGTGGAAAAACAGAAATTCTAGCATCAGAGTAGGGTCAAGAGATTGATTCCCATGTTTGAGGCTACATCTGAAAGGGTCAAAGTTTGGCTACCTGAGGTAATAAGGAACAATCTCTTAAGGAGGAGATCACAAAGATTAGGTTGTCCTTAACAGTTCTCACAGATCTTCCTGGTTGCCTGAGTCCAAATGCAAAGCCATGGTTTGAAAGAGAATTAGTTAAAGTTGCCTGAGATGTATGTGTACGTTTGAAGGTTATGGCATCTTTGAAATATTTTTTATTTATAACATTAATTTTGCAATCTCATCTTTTAAAATATCTTGTCTCTCATATAAATGTCATATGTTAAAATCCATATAATCAGCCAGTTACAAATGATTTGGCTTAATTTTCAACATGTTATAAATATGACATAGAGCATTGATATTGAAGATGGGATTTTTTTATTAGATATTTTCTTTATTTACATATCAAATGATATCTCCTTTCCCGGTTTCCCCTGAAAACAAAAACAAAAAAACAATAAACAAAAAACCCTATTCCTTTCACCCTCCCTCTGCTCACCAACCCACTCTCTCCCTCTTCTTGGCCCTGGCATTCCCCTACACTGGGTCATAGAACCTTCACAGGACCAAGGGCCTCTCCTCTCATTGATGACTGACTAGGCTAGCCTCTACTACATATGCATCTGGGGCCATGAGTCCTACCATGTGTACTTTTTGGTTGGTGGTTTAGTCCCTTGGAACTCTGAGGGGATTATTTCTACCCAATAAAAAATGAGTTTGTGTTGCGTGTACTGACATTACAGAGTAACATGGAGTCCTCTCAATAAACAAAAAACAAAAAACCCAAAGACGTAGAAAGATTGTCCTATGATTAAGTACACCAGCTATTTTTCCAGAGGACCTGGGTTCAATTCTTAAATATCCACTTGTCAGCTCACAACTATCTCTAACTCCAATTCTAGGTATCTAATGTCCTCTTTTAGCAAAGGTAGGCATGGTGAATAGATACACATTCAAACAAAACACTCATTCACAGTAATGTAATAGATTAAAAAAACAAAACAAATGAACAAACAAAATATTAAAATCATCAATATAAAAATCTATATCTATATATTTAAATTTATGACGAGAGGCCCCAGGTAACAATGAATGGCCGTCTTTACAGACCCCATCATTTTTCTTCCAGTTGACTGGCTTGTCTCTTTGTCCTTGTGTAGTATAGTCACAGAATGAGTCTTCACCTTTATCTACTTTGCTTGAAAGAATATCAGTTATGTTGCATCTCATTTTATCTTGATGTTACAGTAACTGTAGAGGGCTGGTAGGATAAAGTTATGCTCCAGCCTACCCTGTTACTCCATACTGTTCTTTTCAGGCTATGTTCTGCCTTGAAAGACTCCATTTAAGTATCAGCTTTTGACTCCATTTTGAGAAAGGAGAACACCTAGGTGAGCCAATTCTACCTATGTGTTAGACTGAAAAATGAGTTATTCTTAAGAGCAGCAAGAATACCACCCTAGAAAATTATCATGCTGAGTTAATACTACAGAAGCATATGGGAATAATAAAATTATATCAGGGAAAACAGGCTTTGGTTTATATACAACAGAACAAGGAGAAGATTTAGTTCCTGTCTGTACCCAAATAGGGACAGATAGATACCTGTTCCTGTGTCCCTATATCAACCCTACAATGTTATACTTAATATGTGTGCCCTGTTGATGTTATATACCTGTCTGTCATTGACCTTTCTGCCTGTTCACCTGTCCAGACCTGAACTCACTGTTTCTGCTTCAGACCTGATCTAGTCCTTTCATCTCTTCAGTTAGTCATAATTTTACTGTTGACCTTGACAATCCTTTGTCCTGATTCCTATAGCAACTGTTTCTTTCATGAGTCTGGCTTAGATTTCTCATCTTATCAGTGCAGATTCTATATACCATATTATCAGTGTATATATGGAAGCACTTCAACTCCATTGTAGCCTCTTAAGTATTTATTCATTCTTTAAACCATATATATATGCCTGTATTGTGTACTGCATGATATGATTTTATATCTTAAGTAGCTTATTTGGATTGAATCTAATTGAAAATTTTACCCATGCTTTTTTACATATTTCTATAGGTTAGGAAGCTTTTTTCTCTGTTATTACTTTAAATTATCCTTCTATCTCTTTGTCAGTGTGTACATCCCCCTGAGCATGATAGCATGTATTTTTACTCTTTGATTCAATTGCATATACCATGAAAGCTTCCTCCATTTTCATTCTTCCCTCGGTGTTTTCTAACAATCTTCTTTCACATACACAGATAACTTATTTTCTGTGTCATCAGGCTAGCTGTTGTTGCTTCATATTGCATTCCATTTTTTAAAATTTTCTTCAGCCCTAAGAATGGTTTGTTTCTTCTTTCTTTTATCATTATCATCATCATCATCATCATCATCATCATCATCATCATCATCATCATCATCATCATCATGAACTTAAAAATCACTACTCTGATTAGTCATCTTTTTTTTTAAATTGGACCTATTCTCTTCATTTTCTTTAAGTTCCTCAGTCTTCTAAAAATAGCTACTTTAGGATCTCCTGGCAAGCCTAGAAGCTGTGAGGTCTGCTGTTTCCCCTCTATGCTCCATCTTCTGGTCAGCACTTCTACCTGAAATCCCAAGACACTCAGTCATCATGGGCCACCAAGTGAGACAACCTACTTTAATTCTCTGCCTGCCAGCACCTCTGGGCAAATCCAATAGCAGGAAGTTTTGTCCTGATCTTTATGTATTCCATTTCCCAGAACACAGCTCTGTTTGCATTCCTGAAGGCCTGGTGCCACCTGGGACAACTATAAGGATGAAGCCATGATGGATGACCAACTCTGCCAGCATCAAGGGAAGCAAGCCTGCTGCCACAGGGGATAATAAGCTCTACCTGCAATCCCAGAGGTCTGTGGCTATCAGGTACTTCCAGCTCTAGTTGCAGTCCCAGAGGTATACTACAATTGGGAACGAGCAGGCCTGCCAACAACAGAGACAACAAGATAGCTAAAATTCAGCATAAGAACAGAATCAACAATATTCAGGGCAATATGGCATAACTAGAACCTAGCTATCGTATGACAGCTAGCCCTGGATACCTTAACATATCTTAAGCACAAGAAAATGACCTTAAATCTAATCTTATGAAGATAATAGAAGCCTTTAAAGAGAAACCATATAAATCCCTTAAAGAAAATACAATCAAACAAGTAAAGGCTGTTAAAGAGGAAATAAATAAATATAAAGAAATACGAGTGAATACAATCAAGTGAAGCAAATGAGTATGTTTCAAGATGTGAAAATAAAAATAGAGCCAATAAAAACAAAAAGCAAATACTGAGGCAGATGGAAAATCTAGAAAAGTGAACATGAACAACAGACACAAACATCACTAGCAGAATACAAGAGATGGAAGAAAGAATCTCAGAAGAAGAAGATATGATAGAATAAATTGATTCATCAGTCAAAGAAAATAAAAAATCTAACAAGTTTCTAAGAAATATTAGGACACCATGAAAAGAGCAAACCTACGAATAATAGTAATAGAAGAAGAAAAATATTTCTAGCTCAAAGGCCCAGAAACCATCTTCAACAAAATCACAGAAGAAAACTTCTCTAACCTAAAGGAAGAGATGGCTATAAATGTGCAAGAAGCTTACTGAACACCAAACAGATTGGACCAGGAAAGAAATCTTTTGAACACATAATAGTAAAAACACTAAATTTACACAAGGTGCAAAGGGAAAACATATAAAGACAGACTTAACAGAATTATACCTGACTTCTCAACAGAGACTCTAAAAGTCAGAAGAGCTTGGAAAGATGTGTTGCAAACAATAAGTGACCACACACATCAGCCCAGAATAATATATTCAGCAAAATTTTCAATCATTACAGATGGAGAAACTAAGATATTCCATAACTAATAACAATTGAAACTGATGGATATTAATTCTACCCATTAAACTAATACTAATTTAAACAATATCTTTCTACTAATCCATCTGTACATACTAGAAGAAAAAAAAACAATACAAGGAGGGTAACTATGCCCAAGAAAACACAAGAAATTAAACATCTAGAAAAAAAAAAAAAACAAAAGAAGAGAAGCACACGCACACACATACACACATCACCACCACTACCACCACCACCAACAATCTCAAATTAACAGGAACTAGCAATCAACTGTCATTAATATCTCTCAACATCAATGGACTCAATTCACCAACAGAAAGTCGCAGGCTAAGAGAGTGGTAATAAAAATAGGATCTGCAGCATAAAACAAACACAGCTCAGCAACAAAAATAGAGGGTACCTCAGAATAAAGGTCTAGAGAAAGGTTTTCCATGGGAATCGACCAAAGAAAAAAATCGTTATAATATAGAATATAATAGACTTCCAACCAAAAGTAATCAAAGAGACAGGGGAGGACAATTTCATCCTCATCAAGGGAAAAATTTAGCAAGATAGAGTTTCAATTCTCAACATCTATGCCCAAAATGCAAGGACAACTAGATTCAAAAAAGAAACATTACTAAAATTTAAATCACAGATTAAATCCCAAATATTAATAGTTGGGGACTTCAACAGCACCATCTTACCAAAGGACAGGCCACTGAAACAGAAATTAAACAGAGAAAAAATGAAAATAATTGATGTTATGAACCAAAGGGATCTAATTGATATGTATAGAGCATTTCATCCAAACACAGAAGAATATACTTTCTTCTCAGAACCTCACAGAACCTTCTTCAAAATTGAGCAGGTTCAAAGCAAGGCTCAGTAGATCCAAGAACATTGAAATAACCCCTTGCATCATTTCAGATCACCATGGATTAAAGTTTGACTTAGACAACAACAAAAGTTACAGATAGCTACAATCTCATGGAAGCTGAACAGCTTTCTGCTCAATTGCCACTGGATCAATGAATAAAGAAATTCAAGACTTACTAAAATTTAATGAAAATAAAGGTACAACATATAGTCTTATGGGTTATAATGAAAGCAGTGCTAAGAAGAATTTTATAGCACTAAGTGCCTTCAAAAAATTAGAGAATTCTCATACAAGCATCTTAACAGCACACCTAAAAGCTCTGGAATAAAAAGAAGTAAGTATATCTAAGAGAGCTATGCAGCAAGAAATAATCAAACTCGGAGCTTAAATCAACCAATTAGAAGCAAAGAGAACCACACAAAAAAATGACTAAAAAATCAAAAGATGGTTCTTTGAGAAAATTATCATGAAAGAAAAGCTCTTAGACAAACTACCTAAAATCTAGAGAGATAGTATCCAAATAAGCAAAATCAGAAATGAAAAGGAAAATATAACAATGGATGCTGAGAAAATTAAAAAAAAATTCATTAGGTCTTACTTCAAAAAACTGTACTCCACAAAAAATGGGTAAATCTAAATGAAATGGATAATTTTATAAATAGATATCATTTAACAAAGGTAAATAAAGGTCAGGTACATTATCTAAAAACTCCTATATCCCCTGAGGAAATAGAAGCAGTCATTAAATTCTCCCAATCAAGAAAAGCCCGGGACCAAAGAATTTTACCACAGAATTCTACTATACTTTTAAAGAAGAGCTAAAGCCAATACTCCTCAAATGATTCCAGAAAAATGAAACAGAATGACCAATACCAAGTTTATTCTATGAACCCACAGTTACTCTGATAACTGAGCTACACAAAGACTCCAAAAAAGAAAGAGAAGTTCTGTGACCTCCTCCAGCCTCAAGTGGGCTCCACCAGAAATTCACCCTTGCCTAAAAGCAGCTAGCCCACTTGAGGGAGTTCCTGAGATAAACAAAGCCCTTTTGTTCTGCCACTTCTCTGCCTCTCTTGAAGTTCCTGCTAGGAGCCACACCCTGCTGAGCTGCTTCACCTATCTTCTAGACAGAACAAGATGCTAATTTGGCCACAAGATCCTGGCCTACTGGGGTATGGGTTTTTCACTGCTTATGTATTTCTCAAATCCTAAAATACACATTGGACCTTGATTGGAACCTTTTGTCTTGGTCTGGTTATTTCTTTCACTGTCTGATTCCCCCCCTTTTTTCCAGACCCCTGCCTTTCAACCCAGGTTGTGTAGCTGTAGGCGGCTACAAACTTCAGATCAATTTCACTTATGAACCTAGGTTAAAACAAAAACAAAAAAAATCAATAAAATATTTGCAAAATGAATTCAAGAATACATCAAAAATAGCATTCACAATGAACAAATTGGCTTCATCCCAGTAATGCAGAGATGGTTCAATATATGAAAATCAATCAGTGTAATTCACTATATAAGCAAAGTGAAAGATTAAAATCACATGATCATCTGATTAGATACTGAAAAAGCCTTTGACAAATTCCAAACCCTTTCATCTTAAAAGTTTTGGAGAGATTAGTGATATAATTCTCACATCTAAACATGATAAAGACAATATACAACAAGCCAATAGTCAATATCAAATTAAGTGGAGAGAAATTTAAAGCAATTCTACTAAAATCAGGGACAAGACAAGACTCTCTGATCTCTCTTTCCCTGTATCCAATATAGAACTTGAGTTTCTAGCTAGAGCAATAAGACAACAAATGGAGATCAACAAACTGGAAAGGAAGAAGTCAAAGGATTACTATTTGTTGATGATATGATACTATACATAAACAACCCCAAAATTTTACCAGAGAACTACAGCTGATCAGTACCTTCAGCAAAGTGGCTGTATAAAAAATTAACATAAACAAATCAGTAACCTTCATTTGTACAAACCAAAAATGGCCAAGAAAGTTATAGAAACAACATTCTTCACAATAGCCATGAATAATATAAAATACCTTGTTGTAACTCTAACACAGTAAATGAAAGACCTGTATGATGAGAACTCAAGAGTTTGAAGAAAGTGAAGGAACTATCAGAAGATTGAAAGATCTCCCATGTTCATGGACCCATAGAATTAAGATAGTGAAAATGGCTATATTACCAAAAGCAATCTGCAAATTTGATGAAATCCACATCAAAATTTCAACACAATTTTTTTACAGACCTTGACACAAAAATTCTCAGCTTCATAGGGAAAAACCACAAACCTAAGATAGTTAAACTAATCCTGAACAATAAATGAACTTCTTGATGTATCACCATCCCTGGCTTCAACCTGTATAGAGAAATATTAATAAAAACTGCATGGTATTTGTATACAAATACAAATTGGCCAATGAACAGATTGGCCAAAGGAATCAAATGAAAGACCTCAAAATAAACCTATACTCTACAGAGACTTGATTTTTTTGACAAAGATGCAAAACCCCTGCAATAGAAAACAAAAGCATCTGTAAAAAAGGATCCTGGGCTATCTAGATATCTGCATGTAAAAGAATGCAAATAGATCCATATCTATGATCCTTCACAAAACTCAAGTTCAAGTATATCAAAGACTTCAACATAAAACAAGATATACTAAATCTAATGGAAGAAAGAGAAAGTGAGAAATATCCTTGAATGCTTTGGTACAGGAGACAATTTCCTGAACAGACCATCAGTGGTTCTGGCTCTAAGATGAACAAGTGATATATGGGACCCCATGAAACTATGAAACTAAAATGTTTCTGTAAGTAAAAGAACACTGTCAATAGTACAAAATGGTAGTCTTGAATTTGGGAAAAGATCTTAATTAACATGATGTCTGAATAGAGGGCCAATATCCAAAATTTACTAAGAACTCAAGAAGTTAGAAACAACCCAAATTACACAATCA
The DNA here is from genome assembly GCF_008632895.1 of Mastomys coucha. Lineage (NCBI taxonomy): Eukaryota > Metazoa > Chordata > Mammalia > Rodentia > Muridae > Mastomys > Mastomys coucha. The sequence goes on from NW_022196912.1 coordinate 58,242,121, forward strand.
AAATATAATGTACAGAACTAAACAGAGAATTTTCAACGGAGTAATCTCTAATGTCCAAGAACCATTTAAAGAAATGTTCAACCACCTTAGTCATCAGGGAAATGCAAATCAAAACAATTCTGATGTCCCATTATACACCCGTCAGAATGGTTAAGATCTAAAACTCAAATGACAGCACATGCTGATATGGATGTTGAACAATGGAAACTTTTCACTATTGATGGGAGTGCAAATTTGTAAAGTTACCTTGAAAATCAATCTGGTAGTTTCTTAGAAAATTGGAAATACTTCTACATGAAGATTCAGTTCCTGAGCATATTTCCAAAAGATTCTCTACCACACCACAAGGACACATGCTCCAGCATGTTCAGAAAAGCCTTATTCATAAGAACCAAACAATGGAAGCAACCCAGATGTCCATCAGTAGAAGAATGGGTACAGAAAATGTTGTTCATTTATACAATGGAACACTATTCAGCTATTAAAAACAGGATATCCTTAATATTGCAGGCAAAGGGATGGAACTAGAAAATATCATCCTGTAGACACAAAGGGAAATGCATGGTATATACTTACTGACAAGTGGATAAAGTACAGAATATCCATACTGCAATCCACAGGTACAAAGAAGCTAAAGAAGAAACTCAAGTGAGGATACTTGAATATCATATAGAAGGAGAATAAAATAGCCATAAGATACAAATGGAGATAAGGAACTGGGAGGGAAATAGAGGTTTGGGATCAAGTGTGGAGAGAGACATGAGAGAGAGACAGAGGGCTAGGTGAATGAATTGAAGTCAAGGGGGTTTGGTTGTATGAATCTCTAGGATGTGCCAGAGACCTGGGATGAGGGAGGCTCCCAGGTGTCTATTGGGATGACATATAGCAGTGAGAATATGGAACCTGAAAAGACCACCTTCTGTAGCCAGGTAGGACCTCCAATGGAGGGATAAGGACACCAACACACCAACAAAACTTTTAACCCAGAATGTTTACTGTCTACAATAAATACAGGGGAAAAGATGGGACAGAGACTGAAAGAATGGCCAACCAATGACACTCTCAACTTGAGACCTATCCCATAGGTAAGCACCAATCTCTGACACTATAGTTGATACTCTACTATGTTTGCAGACTGGAGCCAATCATATTGGTCCTCTGAGAGGCTCTGCCCAGCAGCTGACTGAAGCAAATTCAGGAACCCACAGTGAAACGTTGGACTGAACTTGGGTAATCTTGTGAAAAAGTGGGAGAAGGACTAGGAGCCCCAAAGAGTATAGTAACTCCACAGGAAGAACAAGAGTCAAGTATTGGGCTCTCAGAGACTGAAACACCAACCAAAGATAATGCAGGGACTGGACTCAGGCACCCTACACATAGGTAGCAGATGTCTATTTTGGCTGGTCTCCATATGGGTCCCTCCAAACTGGAGTGTGCTGTTTCTGTTTCTGTTGCCTGCCTGTGGACCCCATTGCACTAACTGGCCTGCCTTGTGTGTCATCAGTGGAGAGAGGATGAGCATAGTCCTACAGTGATTTGCTATGCAAGGGTGAGTTGATACCTATTGGTTGCCTACTCCTTCTCAGAAGAAAGTAGATGGGGGATGAGGGGGTTAAAGGGACTGTGTAAGGAGACAAGACTGGGAGAGAGGATAAAATCAGGATGTAAAATGAATAAATTAAATTAATGAAAAAATAGCTACTTTATATTTTATTAGGTATTGCATACCTCCTCCGTTTCAAACCTTAGATTCTTATTGTATCTGTCTTGTACTGCTGTGTTCCCTGTATGGATCTTGAGTCTTTTGGTTCTATGCTGATGTCTGAATATTGAAAGTACTTATTCCAAACTTTGAAGGGTGTGCATGTATATGTTTTTTCCTCTAGGAATGTTTACTTTGTTTCGTTTTTGGTTTTAATTTTATTTATTGTTTTACTTTTTCATCTGTTCTGTTTGTTTTTCAGTGTGCCTGTACAGAGTTTCTAGACAGCTGATTCAGTATGGTCCCTCAGCTCATAGTAACTGCAGTTCTCTAGTGCTGTTTTACATTTGAAACCACCAAGGCCAGTAAAGTGGGGCTGGAGTCCTCTGCTTCCTGTGGCTACTGCAGTGCTAGTAGATACTCACAGACCCTAAGTAGAACTCTACCTCTACACTAGAGATTTTCTGAAGCCAAGAACTCCTGAGGACTGCCTATAGATCCACCATAATATATTTGGAGGCTGTGGGCACTGTTAGCCTACAGTATTGTAAATTTGTCTGACAGATGTTCTGAACTATTATTTGATCTAGGCAAACCTAGCACCCTATACAAATTTTAGCACAGGGCTATAGGTCTTGGAGGTTTCCCTAGTCTTACTTTATTTTGTTTGAAGGCTAAGACAAAAATCTACAATTGCATCTCTCTGTGCCACTTCCACTTAGGAAAGTTTGCATGGGTAATAAAAACTGTCCTTACCCTCTTCAATGAATTTTCTTACTGTCATGTAAACTGGGATCTCTGAACTCTCATTTGATTTATTTGTGATTGAATAGTTGTTTAAACTGATTTTTCTTCTGAGAGATAGTGACTCCAGACTCTCACACTGCCTTCTTGTGTTTCTCTCCCCCTTGTAGGATTTTTATTTTTCATTTTTCAACATCCCAAATGAGGATATGACACACTGTTTACTCTCTTATGGTTGGTAGGAAAGTCATCACAGTTTCTAATCATTATTACAAAAAGAACAGGCAAAGTGTTAATCATAAAGTGGGAAAAGGAGAAAATGAAAAGCATGGAAGTTATATTTACATTCAATCTCTTAAAATTAATATCATGGGTAACACTTAATATTTTAAATTTTTGAGGTTATTTTTACTCTAATAAATCCGCATTTAGTCTTGGTTAGTTAGGACTTAGATGATTTATTCTTTAGAAAGACAAATAGAGGAAATCACATATACACTCACTTTACTTATGAGAAAATGAAGATTCTAAAAAGACTGAAATTAAATGCAGAGACTCATAATACTAAAATGCAATTGTTCTATGATCAACCCTAAACAGTATATATATATTCTTCCTCCCCAACTATAGCTCATGGCAAATTGTGGAAGAAAGTATGTAAAGATTATAAGAGCCAGAGGATGGTAGGAATAATATGAAATGTTGTCTTCTAGATATAACCTGACTGCTATACTCATGAATTCAAAGCAGCTAGAGTTACAAGCCAAAGCCTGAAATCAAGGAAGTAAGCATTCCAAGATGGATAGTTGAGGGTTCATGTACTTCACACCACAACCAAAGCATGTATTGGCAATTGATGGTATCTAAAGCATGAGAAGACATTCTTGTTTGGATATAGGTCACGTTTGGATTGTCTGTCCTCAATGCTCCAGTAACAGATGGCTGCAATCTATATCTACTCATATGTAGACAGGAATAATTGGTGTTGCAGGTTTAAAAACAAATAAGAAGGAAATAATAGGACATAAAAATAGAAGAGATATATTAGAATACAGAGTAGTATCCAGGACTTGTGGAAGGTTGAGCTTGTATTGGCTATACCTGCCCAAATTGTATGCATGTATAAAATTGTTGAAAATTAATGAAAATTTCCCATAAAATTTTGAAAGTTTATCTAGCCTTACTATTGATAAACAGTTGAAAATTAAATTTAAATATGTAGCAATTCTCATCTAAGTTTATTTTCTTGTTCTTTCCTACAGCATAGTATACATTGGATATGACAATATAGCTCTAATTAAAAAGTAAGTCCTATCTTAGCAATCTTTTTTTCCCAGCCCCCCATCTTAGCAATCTTTATTTTCCCAGAAGAATATTTTTCTTGCTTGACATGTGTTAGTCTCATGTGTATGTACACACATGTGGGTAGGTGTGTTTGTGTGTGTGTTTGTGTGTGTGTGTGTGTGTCTGTGTCTGTGTTTGTAGGAATGGTAGTAGACTGTAAGAATACCAAAGATGATTTTACAGTTTAAATTTCATATTAGTTTAACTAAAATAAAGGTACATTTTTAAGATGTCAAAGGGAAAGAATCAAAAAGAAAATTCCCAACATAATCAGAGTACAAAATTTATCAAATTTTATTAGCAACTTTTATAAACAAATTAGAACAATTCAAAAACAAGTTTTATTGTAGATCTTTATAAACTGGATTGTTTTGAATGATAAGTTGTAAATACAAACCATAAAATTAATGCAATAGCTCTTTGATAGTTTTATAAAAATAATTTCCCACAGTTCCTTGCTTAAGGATATGTTACTAAAGTGATTAAGCTGAATATATTCAGTTAAAAAAGGTAAAGTATATGCTACTTCCAAGAACATTATACAGGAGTTGAAAATATCAATCTAATATTAACACTACATATTACAGTGACTGTTTTCTTGGTCAGGAATATGTCTCTTACCATATAAATATTTCAAAAAATCACAACAACAACAGCAACAACAACAACAAAAACAGTTTGCTACAGAGTTTGTGTGTATGCGCCTAAAACAAATAGAGATTGTTGGGCCCCATTTTGGCCCCGGTTTGGGCCTTGAGGACAAACTTGAGCCTGGCTCGAATTTTTGTGGCCTTGTGGGAGAACCTAAGCCTGACTCTAGTTTTGAGACGAGTCTCAGTTACTTCCTTATTGGGATGACTTAGGAAGACCTGTTTGGCCCTGCCTCTGCCCAGTTATTGCTGAGATAGAACTTTGTCATTGGCCCTGTCACTCCATACTCTTCCCTGTCTCCTACATCATCTTAACCCACCAAAAATCTCCCTCCCTATGTTCCGAACTTACATAAGCAAGAGGCTGATGCCATAAAGTTGAGTTCCTGCTTTGACAAGACTCCTAGTTCAGTGTGGTTTTTTTGGGCCTTGACACTCGCCATCCAGTTCAGCCCTGGAGAGACCCCGGAGGAAAGGGACTTCTCTCCTCTCACCTGTACCTGTCAGCAAAGAGCTAGCAAGAGATAATACTTTCAGGCAAAATTATTGTTATTTAAAAACTTTGGAACAATTATCAGAAATATCTTAAAGATATTTGTTTAACTGAGTAGCAAGTAATATAGCATTTTATGTTTGCAAAAGTTGGGTTATAGCTCTTATTTTTGAGAATTTTTATGATAAGAGAAAATGCTTTCTAACCTTTCTAACCATAATTTACAGAGCTGACAATGCGAAAATGTGGCCTGGATTTTTATGTCCATGCATTTACATGCTAATGAAATTCTTTATGTAATATCACTTTACAGACTTTTGTCTGCTGGTTATAGCTATGCAAATATTTCTTTTATAAACAATTTTAGCTTATTAGTTTTTAGATGAATTTTAATCCAGCAACATGGTTGTCCTCAGAAGCCATCTAAAGACCTTCTAGGTCTGTGTGATCTTGCTGGAATTCAGACATACCTTGAGTACATACCTTTAATTTCAAACAGTGACCTCTAACTGAGAAACAGACAAAATGAGGAATTAGAAAAAGATTTGACAAAATGAGTCACACATAGGATACACCCCACTCTCAGGAGAAAAGCTATTTAAGAGCAACACAGGGTAAGAGTGTTCAGTTTGTTAGTTATTGGGATTTGAGTTAGTTGGAAGTCAGTGCAGTGAGAATAGTGCAGTGGAGATGAGTTTCTGAATTCATGCACTTCAGTACAGGTCAGCAGAGGTAATTGAAGGCGGAGAATAAGAAAAAGTCTGAAGATTAGAAAAAAAAATGCCAGAGGTGGTTTGAAACCAAGCAGAGCAATTCAGTGAGAAGGTGAGAAAAGCCAGGTTGAATTAATCGGCTTGGATAGGAGTTTAAGCCAGAACAGTTGAGTTCAACCAGCCAGCTAGAGTCATGAAAGAATTAGAAAGGTTGAGTTTATTCAGCAATAAGCTACTGAGATGATGAAAATCACATCTGTTAAAATAAAATATACTTTTACATTTATCATCATCATCATCATCATCATCATCATCATCATCATCATCATCATCATCCTTAATTGTGCATTCACAAACTATGAGTGGATATGTAGTTGCTGTGGGATCAAATATGCCTTGCTATGCATGTGGTGTTCAGAAAATATACTTGCTGGGTAGTATGGTGGTTTGAATATACTTGCCCTAGGGAGTGGCACTATTTGGAGGTGTGGCCTTGTTAGAGTAGGTATGGCCTTGTTGGAAGAAGTGTCTCATTGTGGGCACAGGCTTTAAGAGCCACATCCTAGCTTCCTGGAAGCCAGTCTTCTCCTGTCAGCCTTCAGATAAAGATGTAGAACTGTCATTTCTACCTGTACCATGTCTGCAGGGATGCTGCTATGCAACCACTTTGATGGTAATGGACTGAAACTCTAATTCTGTGAGACACTGTCCTCATAAGAGTTGCATTGGTCATGGTGTCTTTTCACAGCAGTAAAAGAGGTAGGTTCCTCTCTTTTCATCATTACAGTCTTCAATTGGTCTAAATTAAAGCACATGGCATAACTAAGACATGCTCTACAGAGCTCTTAAGTTCCATATCCCAGAACTTCACACTAATTCTTTATATCTGTTAACTCAAAAGTCATGAGGATCTCAAAGTATGTGAATTCAATATTAACTTCCTATATATGGGAGCCACTGTTGTGTTTTCTTCCAGAAGTATTTCTCTCAAACAAAAATATTCAGGCTATCATATCATAACATCATGGTCATAGAAAGAAAAGAATTTTTCTAGGGGAATAATGAGGAAAATAACGAGTAGTACCATTTATCTTTTCTCCTTAATTTTTTGATCCAAGAGTCCTTGCTTTTAAGAAATAAAGCATAAAAAGAAAAAAGAAGAAAAAAATGAAACAAAAACAAAATAAAAAAAAATGAAAACAACTGTACACTAGGACAGATTCATAATATCCCATAGAATGTAGATTTTATCATGTGCTACCCCAAAGATTAGTACTTTAACATTTTAAAAAAAATCACCAGAAACAAGGTCATTCTCACCTCTTTATTGATGTGTTTCTTGAAAAAAAAAACTATACAGATAACTTCTGAACAATTATCACTTTCCCTTGAAACTCAATGTAGGAACTGTAGGCAAGAGGTAAGTTTGTTCTCAAAGGAAAGTAATGTCATGGCCCATGAAGACAGGGAATCGTGGGAAATGCTCTAACATGATAGACAAATTTAACTCTCAATTCATTCCATAAAAATTTTCTATTTCTATAGGTTTGTACTCTCTTCCTTGAATTTAATCTTAACCATATATGAATTTACCTGTCTTCTGAGTCTTCATTTTTATAGATTCCTGTGCTGCATAAAACATAACAAAACAAGTTTTTTATGCTTTTTTTTCTAGCCAATTTGGCTTTTCTTACAGATGGTCATGAATTTCAGTGGCTAAGAAAAGATTTAAAAACTTTACCCAAATCTTGGAAGATAATATAACTTATCTGATACTTCAAAAATGACATTCTCCTCTTCTATAAAGACAGACTGACAATGAGAAACACACACACACCCTACACACACACACACACACACACACACACACACACACACACACGGATGGCAGAGGAACATAGTGATTTGGTAAAATTCATGAGCACAGGCTATTGGCATACATTTTTATGAAGAAAAGTACTTGACCACAAGAAACACTGTGGAATACCTTCATGATAGAACACATCCTTTAGTGAATATATAAATGGTAGTTTGAGGAAAAAGTATTTTGCACAGGAAAAAGTCCAGAAAAAAGTTTGTCTATCATTAAAACTGAAGTGTTTCTCTTTGTATCATAGAAATTATTTAATGTGATCAACTTGCCATCAACTAGCTGACTAATTTCCTCTTGCAAAAGCTATCATATTTGGCATTTAGCATTAGCCTCTACTGTTGGGATATGCAGATCTCAATAGTAGCTGTAACCAAGTTAAACATGAAGTTTCAGTTCATGCCTATGACCCCTTGCAAAACTTTCCTCTAAGAATCCCTGTACAAATGCAGTATTGACCTTGACTTACTATTCTTCTTAGGCAGAAGTAATTCTAGTTTGTTTCTCATTAAATCTTCACTTGGCAATAACTTCACTTTACATGGGTCTAGAAATCAATCAAGTTTGCCAGATTATGTATATCTATCCCGATTAAGCATGCCTGAACAGGAGAAATAACTACAGGAATTGGGAAATTACTTGTACACTATTTGATGAACTTGAAGCAGAACTCTGATGATTTTCTATACTCACAATTTTGTTTTAACTAATGAACTTTACTGATTTTTTTTTACCTTGTGTCAGTTCACAGCCAGGATCCAGTAGTTGAAAGTAGACCTGATTATTTCATGAACAAAGGCATTTTGGTAAAGGGCTGCAGGGGATTAGTGAGATATATAATCAGTATTAAGTTCAGCCTGTGCACTGTATTTTTTGTTTTTATTAAGACCAACATCACAGAGATTACTTGTTATAAGATAGTTGAAATGGGCTATTTTTAGTTTGTTATTTGTATGATTGAAATGGCTGAATATTTATTGAGATGGGTGTGTCATTTCATTTTGTAATTAATATTAAATATCAGCTTGTTTAATTTCTAGCTTTTCTGATTATGCAAATGGAGTAAGAATTTAGCAAGCTTGCTGTACACTTCCTTTTAAGAACATCATGTCAGCTAAAATATCTCATAAATCTATGAAAGAAAACTACTCAGAATGTAGTGTTGGTTGTACCATCTATTAACGTAGCCACGCCTTCTATGCCTTTAGCAGGTGAGTGCCAAATTTTACCTTTAAAATCCTTGAATAATTATTTAAATTCAATTAATATAATTTTCATTGTAAAGTCAGTTTTAAGAAGAAAAGTAAAAGCAGGAATAAAAACAAAAACTCTTCGAAATGCTGAAGTCCCCTCAGAAAATTAATTCTCACAATATATGAAAAAGGCATATCTTCTTGAAACAGTCACTGTGGGTTAGGAGTTTTTACATGAAAAACCAATGTAGAAACTCTCCATAATTAGAATCTCTTCTTTTTTAAATATAGTTACTTGAATTTTAAAAATTTCAGCTTAGGTCAACAATTTTTCAATATTATATTTAATTTACTAATAGAACCAACTGTTGAATATGCTCTTAAACCTAGCCTAAATTGCAACATTAAGCATAGAGCTCTTGTTTAAGAAGCCTCAGTCTTACTTTTTTCCCATATACAGTCTCATAAATATTCCCCAAATTTAAATCTGTATGAATTGTAAAACTAATTGTATACCTCTTTGTCTTATTTTGGATTACTGCTGCTTCGATGAAACACTATGACCATAATCAAATTTTGGAGAAAAAGGTTTATTTGGCTTATACTCCTACATCACTGTTCATAATTGGAAGAAGTCAAGACAGATGTTAAATAAGACAGGAAGCTGGAGGAGCTGACATAGAGGCCACAGAGGAATTCAGTTTATTAAGTCATTCTCCATGGCTTGCTTATCCTGCTTTCTTGTAGAAGCCATGACTGCTATCCAGTGGGTGTCACCATCCACCATACATACTACAATGAGCTGGACCTCACCCAAATCCATCATTAAGAAAATGCCTTATAGTCTAGCATACATCCCGGTTTATGGGGGAATTTTTACAATTGACACTCCTTCCTCTCTGATGACTACACCCTCTGCCCCAAAGTCCTACTCCTTTAATCTGCTGTCTTCTAGAACATAGGATTCAGTTCCATTCAACTTCCTGGTGCCCCTTTAATATTTAAATCATATATCATACATTTTTCCTTTCTAAGCTTGCTACATTTGTTCCAAATGTTCTTCATTAGACTTCACCAAAGAACAAAGTCTATGGTGGGCATTTCTGAGACTTCCCTTGTTGATACAATTAATATAAATCTCGTTACCTTAGTTTTAGGTAGACTTTTCAGACAAGGACAAAAATCAGCCACATTCTTCTCCACAATATTATAAAAACAGTTTCTTGGCCATATATTAAAATTCTTCTCTTCTGAAACTTCTAGAGCCAGGCTCCCACAGTTCAAGTCACCCTCAGTAACAAAGTTTTACATATTCCTACTAGGATGACCCACTACTAAGCCCCACTTAAAGCATTCTGCTTTCCAAATCCACATTCTGCCAAATAAAAGCATGGTTGGTCCTATCACAGTAGTACCCCAGTCCCTGGTCCCAACTTCTGTCTTAGTTAGGGTCTGCTGTGAACAGACTCCATGAACAAGATAACTCTTATAAGAACAACATTTAATTGGAGCTAGATTACATGTTCAGATTCAGTACATTATCATCTAGGTAGGAACATGTCATCACCCAGGAAGGAATGATACAAGCAGAGCTGAGAGTTTTACATCTTCACCTGAAGGCTGCTAGAAGAAGACTGGATTCCAGGCAGCTAGGAAGAGGGTCTTAGAGCCCACACCCTTAGTGGCACACCTACTCCAACAGGGCCACCCCTTCTAATAGTGCCACTCCCTGGACTGAGCATATACAAACCATCACAGAGACCCTAATGTGATTACATTGAAGTTGGCTCCTTGGTCTTTTGGGGTTCAGGAATGCTTCCTGGCACAACAGCATCATTTACTGTTCAAAATGCTGTATGTTCTTACAAATGAAACTAGAACTATTTTGCAAATGTACCATTAGTGGAATTAACCTTGAGTGATAGAGCATCTGCACACAGATAATAGCTTAATATTTTAAGACTACTTTTAAAAATTGTTGCATAAAATATGATACCCTTTAAGATATTGCTACCCAGTGACAAAATATTTGATCCCCTATAGCTGTGGAAATATACAATGAGATTAATGTTGTTTTCTTACCTTGTAACTGTATCTATTCTGCAGCCCATGAGAGAAGGATCAATATAAAATTTAAAGTCTTTTTATTTAAGAAATACATTTTATAAAGTAATGGCTGCCATTGGTGGGCAGTTCTCTGATTATATGGAAAAATGAAAGATTCTTGTTTAGGATTTTCTGTTCTAGGTATCCTGAGAGATATCCATTATTTCCTATAATGAGAAATACAAATTATACATTAATAGTCACAAGAAATGAGTTGTTTGCAACCTTTATGGATATTGTAAGGGGTTCTAGGCTTCAATGGAATGAGAAACTGCAAATGTGTTGGAAACAAAAACCAAAAGTGAAAAATCACCACTTTAGTCTGAAGATCTGCCTATATTGCTACAATCTCATGGTAAAATTTTAATAAACTACCAGACAGTTATCACAGTTGAGCACAAAAAGTAGTTTCTTAGGATAAAATCTACTGTTTTATAGTATTTTTTAGGAAAATCTAGTAAAAATCTAGTATTTTTAGGAAAAAATACTGTTGACAGTGTTAAAATGATCAGACAGGTCTCAAACTACTAGATTTTGTGATCGGTTTTTATGTTAATTTAACCAAGGTAGAATCTTTTTGGAAGAAGAAATTTCAGTTTCGAAAAGGCCCCTACTAGACTGACTTGTAAGCAATCCTCTAATGTATTTTCTTGATCGATGTTTGATTTGAGAGATCCTAGATAACTGTGGGTGTCACCTCCACTGGATAGTTGTTTCTGGGAAGTATAAGAATCAGAGGAAGTAAGTCATGAAAATGAAATCAGTAAGCCGCACTTCTCCATAGCCTCTGCTTGAGTTATTGTTTCCAGGTCTCTTGTCCTGTTTGATATCACACCTTGACTTCCTTAAATGATGGACTGTAATGTGGAACACAGAATTAAAATAAAACCTTTTCTCTCCGTATTGCTTTTGATCATGGTGTTTTATCTCAGCAATAGAAATCCAAATTGGTATAAATATTAACCTAGTGGAAGTAGTGTCAGGATTTGTAACTGACTAATTACAAATTAGGGAAGACTTTTATTGTGCAAAGCAGTATCTAACAGCAAAATATTGTATAGAGGAAACTTTCACATGGTCTTGTCTCCTAGAAAAGGCATACATCTTTGATTCCTTAATTCTGACTTTGAATTTGTAACACATTATTATCATGGGCCATTTAATATTTACTTATTTGCTTCTCATTAAGAAGAAAATATAAAAAAAATTATAGAGAAATTTTAATCCAGCAACATAACTGCTCTAGCAAGTGATCACATCCAAATATCTTCTAGGTCTGCGTAATCTGACTGGAACACAGACAGGCCTTTAATCCCAGGAGACAGAGTCATGCAGATTTCTGAGTTCGAGTCAGTTTGACTTAGTGAGTTGAGGGGGAGTGCAGTGCAGTGGAGTTCAAATGTACTTTGTACAGGGGCAGTTTTACAGAGATAGGCTGCAGAGAGAACAAGCTAGCCACAAGTGGACACAGAACAATCCAGAGAATGAAGAGGGGCCAGAAGATTATAACAGGTGGACAGAGATAGTTTGAGGCCAAGCAAAGAAATTCAGTGAGAATCTAAGACAAATCAGATTGAATCAGTCAAGCTTAGATAGGAGTTTGGACCAGAAGAGCTGAGTTTAGGCAGTCAACTAGAATTTAGGAAGAACTAAAGAGAGTAAGATTATTCAGCAGCAAGGCTCAGAGACAACAATCACATCAACAAATAAACATTATGATTAAAAAGGTTTAATATACATTTATAACAATTTTAAGGGAGTGATAAAATGTATCCTATTTACCAATTTTTATAGCTCATCTGTATACATATATCAATCAATAGCCACAATTAATGATAGACCAAAATAAAGCTTCAAATTTACCTTTAAATCTAAACAGTTTAAATCTAAACAGGATGAGGAGATTGGTCAGAGGCCCAGAATTAAACTGAGTATTAGGGTAACATTTTTCTATGAAGCTAATATTTCCCCCTTGGTGACCTGGGCAGAAAAATTTATAGATATTAATAACAATGTGGAATCATGGATTGTATAATAGTCAAGAAGGAAATTTGGAACTCTTGAAGACTATCAGAGACTGGCAATGAAAATGTAATTTTGATACGAGAAGATGATTTTGTTTGCTGTGTTCGCAGTGAGGTTAAGAGTTTAGATGTCAGCACTAATGTACAATACTGTCACAAATGCATGTACTTTAATTCCAGCATTAGGAATCAAATATAGTTGGATTTTAGAGGCTCAGTGGCCAGGCAGACTTAGCAATAATTAAGCCCTAATTTCAGTATCAGGCTTTTTCACTAAGAGTAGTAATATAAAATTTGATAGAAAAAAACACTCAGTGTGTCAATGGTGAGTTCTGGCCTTCACAACACACCTGAAGTCAGGTGTACCAGGACATGTATATGCACATACCTAACACACACACACACACACACACACACACACTCACACACACACTCACACACACACACACACACACACACACACACAAACAGAGCATGAATATAAGCTACATTTGTTTCCCTACTATATCTTTAAATCAACACTTAAATTCTTATCACAGTTAAATCAATAATTTAGATGAGGGAATCTATAAAAACCTATGCAGAAAAGGAATAATAGAACAATAGCTATGTGAGAGCTGAGGGTAGCTTTTACTGTATAGTTGATTTCTCATGCTCAGAAACCATTTAAACCATCAGTTTGATAGGCAAAATCTTTAGTAGTAAGGATTTATCTCCCAGGGTTCTCCATGCAGTTGTCAGCTCCAAGATATCTTACCTGTCACCTTATCACAAATACCAATCTTTTAGCATACTTTAGTAAGTTTTCAAAAAAGTAGTCTAGATCAGATTTCAGTTTCCTGTGACCTTCCTCTACTGCTGCCTGAGCTTCCATGCATACTTTTGGTCTTCATGCTGTCACCTGCTTTGATCTCAGAGTCCCATTTCAACTTGCTATTTCTTTCTCAAATGCAATTGCATTCTTTCTTCCTTAGAATTCAGTGTCAAAGAGTTCCCAGTGTTATGCTCACTTAGCATTTTGAAGCAGACAATGGTTTTGATGTTTTTCACATAATTGTATAATTATTTGATTACTGTTTCTAATTTTCTATCTAGAGTATGTCATGAATTCCCTGCAATAGAAAAACCACCTTATGAATTTCTTGAGCAGAACTTATTATCAAAGAGCCACAAAGGCAGAATTTTCTTTTCATTATACAATGACAACTTAAGTGATTAAAAGTCTTTATTAAGTCACACCTATTTGAGAAGACCATCAGTTGGAACTAACTTTGAATGAAAATGTGTTTGCTCTATGATCAGCATTCAATTCTTATGACAGGAGCAGAAGAGTCACAGGGAATTAAAAGATTGGGAAGCATGGATTATAACCATAGTGACTTACAATTCTGAAATGTGATTATCCCTACAGTCAGATGGACTGATTATAGGAATTTCTGTAATTAAGGAACTATACTAAGATAAAGCTGTAATATACTTAAAATATGCTGAATGTACTAACTACCCTAACTTTTTCAGTTTTATTTTTTTAATACAGAAAGGGAATAAGATGAAAGACAAAGAGTTGTACTAGCATTCTACTTCCAGAAAGCCACAAGGTATCTATTCATTGAATATCTACATATGTTGACTTAAAATTGTATACTAGACCACGTAATATATGAAGCCAGACCCATTAGAACAGTACTTGACTTTTCAATAGAGATGTTATAAGGCAGAATGAAGTTTAGCTGTTATACAAACACTAGTAGACCACAGATGTCACCTTAGACCAAGATACCAGTGACAATTTAAGTTACAATAGAAAAAGGAGAAACTTTCCACAATAAACCCAAATTTAAGCAGTACTTAGCTACCAATCCAGCTCTACAGAAGGCGCTAGAAGGAAAACTTTAATCTGAAGATTTTAGTCACAACCTAGAAAACAAGGAATAATTAATGTCAAACCAAAATATCAAAAGTATGGGAGATCATAAAACTTAATGACAAAATAATAGGAATACTGAATGCTAAAATACTTTGCAGTGACAACTCTCAATATCAATGGTCCAATTCCCCAATAAAAAAACACAGATTGACAGACTGGGTTTGAAAATATTATCTAATATTCTGCTACACCAAAGAAACACTTTAACATCAAAGGTAGACATCACTTCAGGGTAAAAAGATAGAAAAAGATATTCCAAGCAAATTTACTAAAAGGCAGGTGGGGATAGCCATTGTAGTATCTGACAAAGTAAACTTTAAATCAAAACTAATCATAGGTCATAGGGAACTTCATACTCATCAATGAAAAAGTCCACCAAGAAGATATTGTAATATTAAACACAAATGCACCAAGCAGCAAGTCAGTTGTGTTGATAAAAGAAACATTATCAAAGCTAAAATCACAAGCCGGGCGTTGTGGCGCACGCCTTTAATCCCAGCACTTGGGAGGCAGAGGCAGGTGGATTTCTG
>NW_022196912.1:58257509-58275954 GCF_008632895.1 Mastomys coucha
AAAAAAAAAAAGCTAAAATCACTTATTGACCTTTATACAGTGGTAGTAGATGACTCAAAACCACTCATTCACCAACAGACAGGTCATCCAGACAAAGACTAAACAGAGGAATTCTGGTGGTGATGTTATAAAACGAATGTACCTAACAGGTATTTACTGAATATTTCTTCCAAACCCCAAAGAATATTCCTCCATCTCTGTTTCTCCTGAAACTCTCCAAAACTGACCACAAACTTCCACACAAAGCAAGCTTCAACAGATACAAGAAAATTGAAATAGTTCCCTGCAACATTTTTGACCATCATGAATTAAAGCCATGATATCAACAACAACGACAATAACAACAAACATTAAAAAGCTTACAAACACATAGAAACTCAATTTTTTTTTTTGCTGAATTAAAAAAAAAATAGGTCAAGACAAAAATAAAGAAAAAAGTTAAAACTGTCTGGAATAAGGATGAAAAAGAATATACATACACAAACTTATAGGAAACAATAAAGGCAGTTCTAAAAGGGAAGTTCATACCACCATGTACCTACATAAAAGCTAGAGATTGCATATTAGTAACTGAAGGGCACATCTGAAAGCTCTAGAGGAAAAATAAGAAATCACCCTCAAAAAGAGTAGATAGCAAAAAATAATTTACCTCAAAGAGGAAATCAATAAAATAGAAAACAAATAAAGAATCAATAAAACAAAGAGTTTATTAAGGAAATCTATAAAATTGGCAGCCCCTAGCTAATTAATTAAAAGACAGAGATCAATTATCTAAATTAACTAAACTAGAGGTGAAAGGGAATACGTAACAGTATATAATGAGATACACCAAAGAACTATAAAGAAATAATCTGAATGTCTGTACTTCATCAAATTGGAAAACCTAGATGAGATGGGTAAATTTCTTGATATATTACAACCTACTATGGTTGAGTTAAGATTAGAAAATCAATATAAGGAAACCTATAACCTCCAGTGAAATAGAGCAGTAATTAAGTTGGTCAAAGACATACAGGGACAAATGGTTTTAGTACAGAATTCTACTAAACTTTTAAAGAATCAACTCCAACTTTCTTTGAATTATACTACAAAATAGAAAACAAATGAACACTAAAGATTTCTTTTTATGAGGCCTGAATTATCCCGTTATTTAAACCACATAGAGATCCAAAAGAGAAAGAATCACAGGCAAATTTTTCTTATGGACATAGGTGCAAAAATTCTCAATAACATAATTGCAAACTGAATCCAAGATTACATCAAAAAGATTATCCACCATGAACAAGTAGGATTCATCCTAGAGATACAAGGATGGTTCAACATATATAAATCAATAAATATAATATACCATATAAGCAGACTGAAAGTAAAAAGAAAACACATGATCATCTCATTTGATGCACAAAATCCTTTGAAATAAAAATCTAATAACCCCTGATGAAAGAAGTCCTAGAGAGACTAGAGAAACAAGGGAAATAACTCAATATAATAAAGATGATATATAACAAGTCCACAGCCAACATCAACATAAATGGAGACAAATTAAAAGCAATTCTATTAAGTTAAGAATCAATACGAGGATGTCCCTCTCTCCATATTTTTTCAATATAGTACTTGAGTCTTAGCTGGAATAATAAGAGTACTGAAGGGAGTAAGGGGATGCTAAATAGAAAGAACTCAAGTATCATTATTTGCAGATGATATGAATGTATACATGAATGACCTTTAAAAATCTACAATTTTTAAAATTTTAAAAATCTTCTACCAATTATAAACATATTCATCAAAGTTGCATGATAGAAAATTAATATACAAAAGTTAGCATTTCCTCTGTACAAATAACAAATGGACTGAGCAAGAAATCAAGAAAATTTTGCTTTCACAATAGCCTCAAAAATACCTTGGAGCAAATCTAACCCAGCAAGTAAAAGACTTGTATAAAATTTTAAGAAATTATAGAAAGAAATTGGAGAAGGTAGAAAGAAGATGGAAACCTTCCTATGCTCAAGGACTGTTGAGATTAATATAGTAAAAATGGCCATCCTACTAAAATCAATATACATATTCAGTGCATTCCCATTCAAAATTCCTACACAAATTTTCACATAAATTGAGTGAACAGTTCTCAGCTATATGTGAAGACCCAGAAAACCCAAGGTAACTTTAAAAAAATAATGTTGAATAATAAAAGAACAGGGAGGTATCATTATCCACAAACTCAATTTGTACTATGGAGGTATCATAATATAAACAGGATGGTACTGGCATAAAACAGAAAGTTTGATCAATGCTATAGAAATGAAAACCCAGGCATAAGTCCAAATACCTATGAACAGTAAGTTTTTGATAAACTAGAAATACACACACTAGAAATAAGACAGCATCATCAAAAAATGGTGTATATCAAACAAAATGGCCACAGGTACAAAAAGGCAAATAAATTCATACTAATCACCTTGCACAAAATTCAACTTCAAATGGATCAAGTACCTCAATGTAAAGATAAATACACTGAATCAGACAGAAGGTAATGTACAGAATATTCTTGGCCACCCTGACAGAAAAAAATACTTTCTAAATAGAATATTGATATCAAAGGCACTAAGAACAGCAAGTAGTTAATGGGATCTCATGAAACTGGAAAGCTTCTATATGGCAAAAGGTAAACTGGTGTCTAAATAAATCCTTCACCCATAGTTTGTAGTGATCATAATACTGGAAAATATTCTACATACTAACAGATGATAAAGGTAGATACAACCTGGTTACAAGTCTTGCAATTCACAATGGTAGCCTAGCTGCAAGATAATCCTCATGTGATAGCGGCACAAAAGTTGTCAGAGTGACCAGACATTATACAACTGAAATAAATGCCAACTCCATCAATCAAAACCCATGCTTGGAAATTGTGTGGGTGGCTAAGAACCTGAGACTAGGTAGGCTATATGTTGTGATTATAAAAATGGGTGTAAGAATGTGTTTTATGGGAGTGTGGTGAGGTATGAGGGAAGGGGTTGCCTCGGTGGGCCCATGCCAAGGCATCCCTTCCCCATGAAAGACCAGCAACACAATAGTATAGTATAGAATAGAGTATACTCAGGGCATTGGGTAAAAGGGCAATAGAGGCAGAGAAAGGCAGAGAGAAGGAAAGAGTAGAGAGTAGAGGTCAGCCATGACCACATGGAGAGAGGGGGGAAAGGAAGCAAGAGAGAGAAGAACCCAACAGGACAAGAGAGAAGCAAAAAGGAAACAGGAGTACGATAGAGAGGAGGGGGCAAGCAGCTCTTTTTATAATGGTCCAGGTCTACCTGGCTTTTGCCAGGTAACTGTGGGGAGGAGCATACTTGGCTATTGCCAGGTAATTGTGAGGTGGAGCTTAGACAGAATGCTAACATTCCCCCATTTGGGTTCTATTTAAAAAAAAAATTAGAAAGAGATGATGGCAAGGCAGGAATAGGGTCATCATGATATCTAGCTGCTTCATGCTGGCATTGGGCCAACATGTCTCTAGGGAACATAGAAGAATGGGTATGGGGGATGTTTGTTCAGTTTTAGGAGAGTTGACTGTTTCTTGCTGTCCAGAGTCTGTGGAGGTATCTGAGGATAGGTCAGGAGGAACAGGTCCACTGCAAGTGTCTGTGACTGTGACAGGAGATGGAGCATCTGAAGCTTGCTTCTCTGGAGCTGTCCTGGATGTAGTGAAGTGCTTGGACTCGACAAGATGTTGAAACACATTATTTTAGGTAGAGAATAAAATTAAATACGTTTGGGAGAAAGAAAAATTTTATTAAGATATACATTTGAAACCCAAAGGAATCTCACCCTTTGTAGTAGGTAGTAAGTGGGAACTTTGGGTAGATGCACTTATCTGAGTTAAACCTATTTGGTCCATGAGAGGTATATCTGAGTACCCATGTATCCTGTAGCTTATAAATTTACAAAAGAGATAACAACATGAGTTAACAGCATGAATAGACTTTAAGATGAGCCTTTTGTGGAGCAGAAGGAACAAGATTAAAATGTTGGAAATGTTGGATCGTATAGTGGAAAGTTTTATTAGAGTTAGGCAAATTTACAGGTACTTAGATAATATTAAGAAGTGGCATAGCATGTGTATAATAGAGGATTGCAAGGTCGAGCATCAATGGGAGGAGAGGCCCTTGGCCCTGTGAAGATTCTGTGCCCCAGTGTAGGGGAATGCCAGGGCCAATAAGTGGGAGAGGGTGGGGTGGCAAGCAGGGGGAGGGGGAAGGCAACAAGAGTTGGTTGGTTCTTGTTGTTTTTTGGCTTTATTTTATTTTATTATTTTTTTTTTTTGGAGGGGAAACTGGGAAAGGAGAAATCATATGACATTTAAATAAAGAAATTATCTAATTAAAAAAAAAGAAGTGAAATAGCAATAAGAGGGAATATGACGCATTTAATTACTGGAAATAGTTTAGGTAAGGAGATAACTGATTACATCTGTGAAACTTCCTTTCTAGCTGCTTTCTCAGCTGTCAATGTAGTCAGAAGTCTGGGAAATAAACAATACTGTAGCAGTTATATTGTTTAAAAAAATGACAGAGTCCACTAGCTAACAGTTCCTGTGGTGTCTATGGCAACTTGGACTGTCAGTCTGGCTTTCAAGTGCAGAAGATGCAGGGCTTTTTCTCTGTGGAAAGGATAAGCATGACGTGAGAAATGGATTACCTTGGTCTAGCTGAGTCATTTAACTCAGGGTATCTGGTTTTGTCCACTGCATTTTCAGTGATTATCATATTACAATCTAGGCAGTATATTCTAGCTGTGTCTATATTTCCTGAGACCTTGTGGGAGAAGCTGTTAAAGGCTTTGGGAAATCTGTCTGCCATAAACTCAATAATTAACAAACTTGTGACAGGATTGAGGATGATATAGATTGGTTATAACTGAATAGAATTTAATGACAGTAGTAAAAATCATATTAAGACAGGATAGAAATGAAAACCTTAGGTAACTTTTGACAAATTGTATAGGAAGAGAAAAGCACATTTTGTATTAGCAAAGAAATATTCGGCTTAGTGAGGGTAGCTGCACAGTGGCCGCGGGGCCAGCAGGTCAGGGTAGAACCATGCCATGGGCAAGTGGCAGCTGAGGCAGAGGTGCCACAGGTGGCTGGCCTGCAGGTCTACGATGCTTGGGGAAGGACTTCCTACTAGCAGCTGAAGTCCTGGTGGGGGGACAGGCAGCACCTGAAGTAGCTTGTTCTGTATCTCAGGAGTGTAGCATTGCTAGCACTCACTTTATAAGTCCTTCAGCCAAGCCCTTCAAGAGAGTGGGAAAGCAGGTTCTAACAGATGGGACCTCTGGCAAGACACAAGGGGCGGGGACATACCTACTTTTCCTGAACCAAGAGTAGAGCTAAGGAGCAGAGGGAAAAGGGCAGTAAGGTAGGTCCCGAATTGGCAGGAACTAATTGGCAGGAGCAGGAGATAGCTGAGGGAGCCTAGCATTGACTGACAGTCCAGGCTAGATGGACACAGACTAGGGAGGGGAGCGAGAAGGGGATTGTGGGAGGGAAGCAGGGGCAGAGCCAGACCCACTTGAACCAGCAGAACCAGCTGGCTAGCTCAGTGGGAGCAATAGCCAGCAACTGAGGGATGGGGAGGGGAAAGTCTGTGCTATGGGTCATTAGGGAGAGAAAGTGTCTGATTGGCAGCAATGTAGAGATATTTAGACCAAGACATCCCAATAAATAGGGATAGAGATGGTGAAGACTGAACCGTGGGTGAGAGAATAGGATTATTAAATGCTACTACCAGCATCCCGAGGTCATTAATAACCTGAGAGAGATTCTAGCACAGGCCAGACCACCAGGTTGTCATGTGGGGGCCGGGGGGACAAAAGCTCAGAGCCAGTGATCTTGAGCCAGAGACCAGTTCACCCAAGCCTGGGAAAATTCTTGGAGGCGAGAAACTGTCTCTAAGGAGAAGATAATCTCACTCAAGGAAAAAGTACTAAAATGAGGTTCAGGACAGCACAGGGATAGCTCTGAGCTCAAGAACTCTCCCCTGAGACCATGAAACAGTTGGGGATGGGGGCCTTACTAGTGAGCATGGATCTCTTGTGGTGGTTGAGGTGTGATGCAAACCTGCAGAGTTTCTAGATCCAAGTCACAGTATCAATGTTGTGATTATAAAAAGATAAAGAGGTATAAGAATATGTTTTATGGGGGTGCCTAGGTGGGCCCATGCCAAGGCATCCCTTTTCCCTGAGGGACCAGCTACATGATGGTATAGTATAGAATAGAGTTTATTCAGGTCATGGAGAAGGGGGTTAAAAGGGTAATAAAGGCAGAGAAAAAGAAGGAGAGAGTAGAGAAGTAGAGGCCAGCCATGACCACATGGAGAGAGGAGTGAAGTGAAGGGAGAAAGAGAAGAGCCCAACAGGGTAAGAGAGAAGCAAGCAGGAAACAGGAGTAAGAGAGAGAAGA
The DNA here is from genome assembly GCF_008632895.1 of Mastomys coucha. Classification (NCBI taxonomy): domain Eukaryota; kingdom Metazoa; phylum Chordata; class Mammalia; order Rodentia; family Muridae; genus Mastomys; species Mastomys coucha. The sequence continues at coordinate 58,263,964 of NW_022196912.1, forward strand.
AGGAGCAAGCAACCCTTTTTATAGTGGGTCAGGTCTCCCTGGCTGTCGCCAGGTAATTTTGGAGTGGAGTTTAGAAAGAATGCTAACAGTACAGACCTAGGGGAAAACCAAAGACTATTGTTCTGCAAAAGGAATGTAGCACTGAAATGACTCCTAATGACATTCTGTTATGGTCATGTACCAGTCATCATCAGAGAAGCTCTTTCCAGAAGTAGATGGGAAGAAGAGAGAGATCCACAACTGGACAGTCAAAACAGAGTGGGAGGTTTAGAACACTCAGTTTGCAAATGAGTTCATAAAATCCCTCAACACAGAGCTGATGGAATTCTGCAGAAAATGAGGCCAATAGGAATGGTAGACACAAGGAAAAAAGGCCTTCTAGATACAGGAAGACTAACACACTTATGAATTTGCAAAGATTGTAGTAGCAAGCATAGGGATTGCAAAAGTCTAAGCTTGATAGGATCCCAGTAGTGAGAGGTTAAGTAGACAGAAGACCCAATAACATGAAAGCTCTCTCCAACTGATAACCAATGGAAAAGGAAAAATTAATTTTCTCCAACAAAATCAAACCTTATATAAGTTTAGGTCCTGTGTGCAGCAGTAGATGACAAACACAAAATACACTCAATTTTGTTGTTTATCTCAAAATCTTTTTATGACGTTTGATTACTTGATTGTTTGCTTTACCTTACAGATTTTTTGCTTACATATTATGGCTTCCAGTTTTGATTTTTATGGGTTTCCTACCTATGCAAATGTGTGTGTTTCAGCATCTTTATATGTTCCTCATTCTTTTTTCTTTAGCTCTGTATTTTCAGTTTGTTAACTTTGCAATAATTTCATATTTCATTTGCTTCTCCTTCTCATCCTCCTTCTCTTCCTCCTCCTCCTCCTCCTCCTCCTCCTCCTTCTTCTTCTACTACTACTACTACTACTACTACTACTACTACTACTACTTCTCCTTTATCATTATTGTTATTGTTGTTGTTATCACTATTGATGACTGATATTTTTAGTGATAAAGAGAAAGGAAAATGGCATGATTTGGATGGGTGGATTGGTTTTTGATAACAGAAAGAAAAAGAAATGGTGTAACTTTAGATAGAAAGGAAACTGTTGAAGAACTTGATAAAGGAAATGGAGGGGAAACCATAGCCACATATATTATATAAAAAAATAAATGTTCAATTTAAAAAGATTATGTTCTAAATTTTTGCTTAATTTTTAATTTATTAAAATAATAGTACATAATTATTTCAATTCATTAGTAATTGTATTGCTAATATTTTGGCTATTAATTTTACTTTTCTCCTTATTATACATTATCATTAGTTTTAACTTCATGAGTAAATTAAAACAAGATTAATTAAATTAATTATAAATCACTTATATTTAAAATCTATTTTAGAAAGGACAATACTTTAGAATCTAGATATAATATTCAGATGAAAATAACAACCAATGTTAAGAAATACCCAATTAAAGCACATTTCCATAGTCAGATCAGAACCTTAAGGGTGACTACACAAGGAAAATGAGCATGCACCTGCTAAAATGTATTCTTCCTTCATCACTCCAATACTGCCACATCTTAGCACACATAACTTTTTGATAATATGCTGTGTCAATTTCCAGTGAGGCTTAGAGAACACTATTGATTTAAAGAGAACACTCATGTGTGTATGCTGATGCATATACACAAGAGACTCCTTAAACAGACAACAGGCAACAATATCATTTTTAATATTTTAAAATTTATTCTTCTGTCGTACAATACATACCAACTGCAATTCCCCTTTTCTTCACTATTCCCAGTCTCACTGTCCCTTATCTACTCTCCCTCAAATCAGTCTCTACTCCATTTCCTTCAGAAATGCAGGCCACCCAGGGATGTCAACTGAACAGGGCATAATAAGTTACAAACATCCAGGAAAAATCTCTGATATCAAGGCTGTATAAGTCAACCCAGAAGAAAGAAAAAGATCCTTAAAATAGGCAAAAGACTCAAAGACACCACCACTTCCACTGTTAGAAGTCCTACAAGATCACCAAGCTACACAACTATAACATTATGAAGAGGACCTAGAAGAAACCCATGCAGGCTTTGGGACTGTTGCTTCATCAGTCTCTGGACTTCTTTGAGTCCTGCTTTGTTGGATCTCTGGGCCATGTTCTGATGTCCTTGATACACCTGGCTCCTAAAATTCTTTCCTCACCATCTTCTATGGGGTTCCCAGGTGTATCTAATGTTTGGTTGTGTGTCTCTACATCTGCTCTCTGATGACACCTGGGCTAGGCACTAATCTGAGTATAGCAGAAAATCATCAGAAATCATTTTATTAAATTTTCTTCCTCCCCTCTTCGTCCCTCCTCTCCCCTTTTCTTTCTTTATTCCTTCCTTCCTTTCTCTTTCTTTCTCTCTTTCTTTCCTTTTCTTCCTTTCTTTCTTTCTTCCTTCCTTCCTTCCTCTCTCCCTGTTTCTTTCTCTTTCTCTCTTTTTCTCTCTTTCTCTCTCTCACTTTCTTTCTTCCTTCCTTCCTTTCTTTCTTTCTTTCTTTCTTTCTTTCTTTCTTTCTTTCTTTCTTTCTTTCTTTCTTTCTTTCTTTCATTCACTTGTGTCTGATTCTATCTTAGGTGTCCAGACTATCCAGCCTATGGTTCATGGCCATCCAGGCAATGTCAGGCCAAGGGTCCCAAATTAGACCAGTCATTTGTTGGCCTCTTCTTCAAGTTCTGTGCCACCTTTACCCAAATACATCTTGCAGACAGAACAAATTGTAGACTGAATGTTTTGGGACTGGGTTGATGTACCAGTCCCAGTATTGGAAGCCCTAGAGGAGATGGCTTGTTTGGACTCCTTATCATCCCTTGCTTCGAGTATTCACCCTCATAACTGCCAGGGTTTTGTACTGTACTAGGTTTCTACATTGATTCCCCACCAAATAGGCCACATTTCCAATCATCTCTCCATGTACTCTCTCTCCCAATCCTGCTCCCTGACTAATTCTTATTGCCATCTGGAGCCACACTCAGTCCATCCTCAAAATTTATTCTAACTTCTCTTTCTGGAGCTAGACATGCATTATCCCTTCAGGCCTCTTTGTAACTTATGTTGTCTGTTTATGTGGACTGTAGCATGATTATCCTTTAATTTACAAGTATTTATTTATAAGTGATTGCATACCATGTTTATCTTTCTGGACCTGTGTTATATCACTTAGGATGATTTTTTTCTAGTTCTACACATTTGCCTGAAAATTTCATCATGATATTGTTTTCTAACAGCTGAGTAATACTCTATTTTGTAAATGAACCACATTTCCTTTAAGTAATCTTTGATTGAAGGATATTAAGGTTATGTTCAGTTTTGGGTATGATGAATAAGGCTACAATAAACATAGTTAAGCAAGTGTTCTTGTGGTTGGAAGGAGCATCCATGAGATACATGCCCAGGAGTAGTATAGCTGGATGTTGAAGTAGGTTGATTCCCAGGTTTCTGAAGAATTGCCCTACTGGTTGTCAAGGTGGCTGTGCTAGTTTGTACTCCCTCCAGAAATAGAGGATTGTTCCCTTTCTGCACAGCCTCATGAGCATAAACTGTCACGTGTGGTTTTGCTCTTAGCCATTCAGGCAGGTGTAAAATGGAATCTCAGAGTTGTTTTGATTTGCATCTCACCACTGACATAAAATGTTGTACATTTCTTTAAATGTTTCTTGGCCATTGGGATTTCCTCTGTTGAGAATTTTTTGTTTAGATTTCTACCCCATTTATAATTGGAATATTTGGTTTGTTGGTATCTGGTTGTTTAACTCCATATATATTTTGGATATCAGCTATATCAAATGTGGAATTTAAAAAAAAGCACTTCACAGTATTCAGGCTCTCATACTGTCCCACTGACAGCATCATTTGCCTTACACAAGCTTTTCAGTTTCATGAGGATTCATTTATTATTTGCCCATCTTAGTGCATGTATTACTGATATTCTTAAGAAATTGTCTCCTGTGCCAATACATTCAAGGTTATTCCCCACTTCCTCTATCAGGTTCTGTGTATCTGGTTTTATGTTGAGGTCTTTAATGCATTTTGAGTGTTGTGCAAGGTGATAGACATAGTTCTATTTTCATTCTTTTATATGCTGACATCCAGTTACTACAATGCCATTTGTTGAAGATACTTTTCTTTTTTCCATTGTATGATTTCGGCTTCTTTATCAAAACTCAGGTGTCCATAGGTTGTGTGGACTTACATCTTGGTCTTCAATTCAATTCCATGGATCAATCTGTCTGCTTTTATGCAAATTTCACGTGATTTTTATTACTGTGGTTTTGAATTAAAGCTTGAAATTATTAGGTGAAAACTCCCTAAGTTCTTTTATTGTACAGGTTTGTTTTAGATTCCTGCATTACTTTGTTTTTCAATGTGAAGTTGAGAGTTGATTCTTCAAGGTCTGTAAAGAATTGTGTTGAAGTTTTGATGGTGATTGTGTTAATCCTACCAATCAATGAACACGGAGGATCTTTCTGTCTTCTGATATCTTCTGCAATCTCTTTCTTCAAATACTTGAAACAGGTCTCTGATTTGCATGGTTAGGATTACCCTAAGATATTTTATATTATTTGTGGCTATTGTGAAGGATACTGTTTCCTTGATTTCTTTCTCAGCCCCTTTGTAATTTGTATATAAGAGAGTTACTGATTTTTTTATAGTTAATTTTGTATCCAGCTATTTTGCTAAGACTGTTTATCAGCTGTATGAGTTCCCTGGTAGAACTATTGAAGTTGTTTATGCATAGTATCATATCATTTGCAAATAATAACACTTTGACTCTTCCTTCTTTATTTGTATCTTCTTGATCTCCTTCAGTTGCCTTATTGCTCTAGCGAGAACTTTGAGAACATATATTGAATAGATATAATGAGAGTGTACAGCCTGTTCTTGCTGTTAATTTTAGTGGAATTGCTTTAAGTTTCTCTCAATTTAATTTGATATTGGCTATAGATTTGCTTTAAATTGCCTTTTGTGTATAAATGTCCCTTGTATCCAACATCTCTCCAATACTTTTATCATGAAGGCATATAGGATTTTGTCAAAGGATTTTTCAGAATCTAATGAGATAATCTTTTTTTTCTTTCACATTGTTTATATGATGGGCTACACTGACAGATTTTTGTATGTTGAACCATCCTTGTATCCCTGAGATAAAGCCTATATGATTATTATGGATGATCCTTTTGATCTATTCTTGCATTTACCAGTATGTTATTGAGTATTTTTGCATCAATTTTTATGAGGGAAATGAGTCTGTAATTCTCATTGTTGAATCTGCTTGTGGTTTGGGTATAAGTGTGACTGTGTTCTCATAAAATGAACTTGGCAGTGTTCCTTCTGTTTCTATTTTGTGGAGTAGTTTGAGAAGTATTGGTTTTAGCTCTACTTTGAAAGTCTGGTAGAATTTAGAGCTATACTATCTGGACCAGCTATTTTAGTTGAGAGAATTTTAATCACTACTACTATTTCCTTAGTGGCTATAGTTCTATTTAAATTGTTTATATGATCTTTACTTAACTTTGGTAAGTGGTATTTATGCAGAAAATTGTCCATTTCTTTTAGGTTTTCCAAGTTTTGTAGAGTACAGATTTTTGAAATATGATCAAATGAATCTGCACATTTCCTTGTTCTCTCTTGTTATGTTCTTCCTTTCATTTCTGATTTTGTTAATTTGGATATTCTCTCTCTGTTAGTTTAAATAAGGGTTGTCTATTTTGTTGATTTTCTCAAAGAATAAACTCTTTGTTTCACTGACTCTTTTGTACTTTTCTCTTTGTTTCTATTCTGTTGATTTTAGTCACTAGTTTCTTTCCTGCACTCTATTCCTCAAGGTGTGATTGCTTGTTTTTGTTCTAGAGCCATCAGATGTGCTGGTAAATTGCTAATATGAAATCTCTTTAATTTATGTATGAAGACACTTAGTGCTATGAAGTTTTCTCTAAGCATCAATTCCGTTGTGTTCCATAAGCTTGCATATGATGTGCATTCATTTTCATTAAATTCTAGGAGGGTTTTAATTTTCTTTTTTTTAAAATTTGACCCAGAGTTCATTCAATAGAAAGTTGTTCAGTTTCTATAAGTTTGTAGATTTTCTGTTATTTTTGTTGTTGTGGAAATCCACTTTAATCTGTAGTCTGATAGGATACAGATAGTTATTTCAATTTTTTGTAGTCAGTATTGGAAAAGTTTCTGTGACGTGCTGAGAAAAATATATATGCTTTTGTGCCATGTTCTTTGGACATCTGTTAGGGCCATTTGTGTCAGAACATCTGTTAGTTTCTTTATTTGTATATTTAAATTTTGTCTGTCTGACCTGGAATTGAGAGTAAAGTATTGAAATCTTCTATTATTAAAATGTGGAGTTCAATATGTGGTTTAAACTTTAGTAATGTTTCTTTTACAAATGTGGGTGACCTTGTATTTCGGACGTCAATATTCAGAATTGAAACATCATCTTGGTAGATTTTTGTCTCTGAAGAGTATGAAGTGTCCTTTCCATGTTTATTAATTAATTTTGATTGAAAGTCTATATATATTAGAATGACTATACTAGCTTGCTTCTTGAGTCCATTTGCTTGAACATCTTTTTCAAATCCTTTACTCAGAGGTAGTGTCTGTTTTTTGATGTGGAGGTGTGTTTTTTGTATGCAGTAGAAGGATGGATCCTGTTTATGAATCCATATTATTAGCTTTTTAGGGAGAAATTGATTCCATTAATATTGAGAGATATTATGACCAATGTTGTTAATTCCTGTTATTTTGATGGCAATGATGGTAGTGTGTGCGTGTGCATGTGTGTGTTTTCCTTCTTTGGTTTTCCTGGTGTGAGATTACTTATTTCCTGTATTTTTCTGAGTATAGCTTACCTGTTTGAGTTGGAGGTTTCCTTCTTGTAACTTCTGTAGGGCTGGATTTTTGGACAGATATTGTTTAGATTTAGCTTTATCAAGGAATATCTTGTTTTTTTCATCTATGGTAATTGAAAGTTTTTGATAGGTTTACTAATCTGAGCTAGAATCTGTGGTGTTTTATTGTTTGAAAGACATCTGTTCAGGCCTTTCTGGCTTTTAGATTCTCTGTTGAGAATTCAGGTGTAATTTTAAAAGGCCTACCTTTGCATTTTACTTAAATGTTTTTCCTTGTAACTCTTAGTCTTCTTTTATTTTTTTCTTTATGTTTGTGGTTTAGTGTTTTTATTACATGGCATGGAAACTATCTTTTCTGGGCCGCTTGGTGTTCTTTAAGGTTCTTGTACTTTTGTAAGTATTTCCTTCTTTAGGTAAGGAAAATTTTGTTTCATGATTTTGTTGAGAATATTTTCTTGTCTTTTCACTCGGAAAACTTCTCCTTCTATTTTGTGTCAGGAACTTTTTAGATATAACAGTTTCTTTGACCAATTTATCAATTTTTTTGACATATTGTCTACATATATCTTCTTTCTCTTTCTCATTTTGTTGGTGATTCTTGTGTCTTTAGCTTCTGATTGCTTACATAGGTTTTCCATCTCCAGGATTACCAGAGTTTATATTTTCTTTATTGCTTCTATTTCTGTTTTTGGTCTTGAACAGTTTTACTCATTTCCTTCACTTGTATGTTTGTTTGTTTTTAAACCATTCTTTAAGGGATTTATATGTTTCTTTCCATTGTTTCTTTATGTTTTCCTGGATTTCTTAAAGAGATTTATTCATTTTCTCCCATTGTAGTTTGTGTTTGTCTTGATTTCTCTAATGGGTTTATTCATTCCCTCCAGTTATTTTATTGTGTTTTTCTGGATTTCTTTAAGGAAATTACTCATTCATCTTTCAGGATCTCTATCATCTTCATAAAATTTTAAATAAATAAGTAAATAAATAAATAAATAATTTTGCATCCTGACCACATTTTCCCTTTTTCCTCTCCTCTCACTTTCTCCCCTGCATTAGTCTCACCACCACTCTGTCTCAGTTTCTTTTCAGAAAAGGTCAGGCCTCCCATGGATATCAACTAGTCATAGCATATCAAGTTGCAGTAAGACTAAATACCCACTGATCTATCTTAAGATGCACCTTAAGATGGAGGCCATCTCTGATCCTGCCTTGAGGGCAGAGATTTAAGAACAAAATAATTAACAAAAATAGTCAATGGACTGATTCCTAATGATATTCCACTATACTCATAGATCAGTGTCTATCCCATTTGTCATCAGAGAGACTTCACCCAACAACTAATGGAAACAGAAGCAGAGAGCCACAGCCAAACATTTGGCAGAATTCTATGAATCCTGTAGAAGAGGGAGATGAGGGTTGGTAGGAGCCAAAAGTATCAAAGACAACACAAGAAAACCCACAGAAGCAACTAACCTGGGCTCATAGGAGCTCACAGAGACTTACCTGCCATCAAGGGAGTCTGCATGAGGTTGACTTAGGCCCTCTCTACACATAAGTTACAGTACCTTGGGCTTCATGTGGGAATATAGGCAGTTTCTGACATTAAGTTAGAATTTAATTTGCTTTCTTGTGCTTCAACTGTGTTCAAATATTCTGATAGTTAGAGTGGCCTTTGGTCTAACAGAGGATCTCCATTCTTCTGACTGGCATGGACTGCATTTGAGCAGTGGGTATTTACTCATGTAGAAGAGTTTTAATCCACCAATTTGACTGCTATTGCAAGAGATCACATCCAAAGACCTTCTAGGTCTGTGTGATCCAGCTGGATTGCATACCAGCCACAAACCTTTTGATCCCTCTGATTAGAATACAGACAAGTCCATTTAGTTTGTGGAGGGAAGCAGCCATGTTTGAAAGTAACATGTAATTGAGGAGCAGAAAAGACAACAAAACAGAGAAGGATTTGACAGAATGAATAAGAGATAGGATAAACTCAACTCTCATGAAAACAGTAGAGGAAAGGTGGGATACTTAATAGCAGCACACAGAGAGAGGAAAGAATTGAATTCGTTTAGTCAGTGCAGTTCACTCAGTTCACCGAGTTCAGTTGAGTTCATTCATGAGTTTTGTTCAGTTTATACAGTTCATGCAGTGCAGGTCAGTATAGGTAGAGAATAAGAAGGAACAAGAAAATTAGAACAAATTGCCTGAATTAGCTTGAAGGCAAGCAGAGCAATTCAGTTAGAAGCAGAGAGAAACCAATTTGAATCAGTAATCTAGGTGAGTAGTTTGGTGAGTAGCTGAATTGAAACAGCCAGCCAGAGTTAAGAAAGAATTAGAAAATGGGAGCTTTTTGAGCAGTATGCTTTTGAGATGACACATACATTTGGCAAATAAAAGTTGTTTACCCACCCATGTAGTAATGGAAGCAAGACAGCAGGGGCAGCAGTGGGCTTGGGTGGTGGTGAGGGTGTCAAAAGCATGGGTCTTTTTCCTCCCATTTAGTGGGAGGTTTCAGAAGAGACATGTGGCTCTTACCTATTCTGGCTGGTGTAGCCTGTACCTGAGAAGCAGATATAAGCCATAGTGGAGGGTAGGAGCATAGCAGTGAAGCACAGAAAGGAGTGTCTGCAGATGTAGATAATTCAGATTCAAAGGGTCATGAGAAACTTCCAAGTAGAGATGGGGCTCTTGCCTATTTTGCCTGACATAGACTGCACCTGAGCAGAGAAGGGTTCAACATTTTTATTCAATGAGGAAATATAAATTATGAGTAGGAGAAATTGCTTTCCAAAGGGATGGCCCCTCCTTTGTTTACCAATTCCAAGTGTAGAGCCTTAAATTATTATTTTTTTTTATTTTTAGATATTTTCTTTATTTACATGTAAATTTCTCTTTTGCCAGTTTCCCCTCCAAAAAACAAACAAACAGACAAAAACAACAAGAACAAACCCCTGTTGCCTCCCCCCTCCCCATGCCTACTACCCCACCCTTTCCCACTTATTAGCCCTGGCATTCCCCTACACTGGGACACAGAACCTTCACAGGGCCGAGTTCCTTTCCTCCTATTGATGATCAAATTTGCAATCCTTTACTATACAAGTGCTGCCAGAACAATCAGACCCATCATGTGCAGACCTTGGTTGGTGGTTGAGACCCTGGGAGCTCTGAGGGTGCTGGTTAGTTCATACTGTTGTTCGACCTAAGGGGTTGCAAACTCCTCAGCTCTATAGGTCCTTTCTCTAACTCCTTCATTAGGGACCCTGTACTTAGTTCAATGGATGGCTGTGAGTCTCTATATCTGTATTATTCAGGTACTGTCAGAGCCTCTCAGAGATAGCTATGTTTAGGCTGGCTTGTCCTTCCTTCAGACTCTGCTCCATAGTTAATCTCTGCAACTCCTTCTGTGGGTATTTGGTTCTTCCTTTTAGGAAGGAATGAAATGTATACCTTTTGGTCTTCCTTCTTCTTGAGTTTCTTGTGGTTTGTGGATTCTTCTTCCTGTATTCTAAACTTCTGGGCTAATAACCACTTATCAGAGAGTGCATACCGTGTTTGTTCTTTTGTGATTGTGTTATATCACTCAGGATGATATTCTCCAGATCCATCCATTTCCCTAAGAATTTCATAAATTTATTGTTTTTAATAGCTGAGTAGTACTCCATTGTATAGATGTACCACAATTTATTTATCCATTCCTCTGTTGAGGGACATCTGGGTTGTTTCCAGGTTCTGGCTATCATAAATAAGGCTGCTATGAACATGGTGGAGCATGTGTCCTTATTACATATTGGAGCATCTTTTGGGTATATGCCCAGGAGTGGTATAGCTGGTTCCTCCGGTAGAAATATGTCCAATTTCCAGAAGAACTGCCAAAATGATTTCCAGAGTGGTTGTACCAGTTTGCAGTCCCACCAGCAATGAAGTAATGTTCCTCTTTCTCCACAATCTTTCCAGCATCTGCTGTCCCGTGAGTCTTTTATCCTAGCCAGTCTGACTAGTGTGAGGTAGAATCTCAGAGTTGTTTTGATTTGCATTTCCCTGAGACTAAGGATGTTGAACATTTCTTTAGGTGTTTCTCAGCCATTTGGTGTTCATCAATTGAGAATTATTTGTTTAGCTCTGTACCCCATTTTTAATAGGGTTATTTGGTTCTCTGGTGTCTAACTTCTTGAGTTCTTTGTATACATTGGATATTAGGCCTCTATCAGATATAGGGTTGGAAAAGATCTTTTCCCAATTTTTTGGTTGCCATTTTGTCCTATTGACAGTGCCTTTTGCCTTACAGAAGCTTTGCAACTTTATGAGGTCCCATTTGTCAATTCTTGATCTTAGAGCAGAAGCTATTGGCGTTTCCTTTAGGAAATTTTTCCCTGTGCCTATTTGCTCGAAGTTTTTCCCTACTTTCTCTTCTATTAGTTTCAATGTATCTGCTTTGATGTGGAGGTCCCTGATCCACTTGGACTTGAGCTTTGTACAAGTAGAAAGGAATGGATCGATTTGCATTTTTCTACGTTAAAATGGCCAGTTGAGCCAGCACCATCTGTTGAAAATGCTGTCTTTTTTCCACTGGATGGTTTTAGATTCTTTGTCAAAGATCAAGTGACCATAGGTGCCTGGGTTCATTTCTGGGTCTTCAATTCTGTTCCATTGATCTACGTGCCTGTCACTATACCAATACCATGCAGTTTTTATCACAATTGCTCTGTAGTACAGCTTATGTTCCGGGATTGTGATTCCACCAGAGGTTCCTTTATTGTTGAGAATAATTTTGGCTATCCTGGGTCTTTTGTTGTTCCAGATGAATCTGCAAATTGCACTTTCTAAGTCTGTGAAGAATTGAGCTGGAATTTTGATGGGGATTGCATTGAATCTGTAGAGTGCCTTCAGTAAGATGGCCATTTTTACTATATTAATCCTGCCAATCCATGAGCATGGGAGATCTTCCCATCTTCTGAGATCCTCTTCAATTTCCTTCTTCAGAGACTTGAATTTCTTGTCTAAGAGATCTTTTACTTGCTTAGTTAGAGCTACACCGAGGTATTTTATATTATTTGTAACTATTGTGAA
>NW_022196912.1:58277449-58315496 GCF_008632895.1 Mastomys coucha
CTTTATATGTTACTTGACCTTTTTCCCTTACTGCTTTTAGTATTCTTTCTTTGTTTTGTGCATTTGTGCTTTGACTATTATGTGGTGGGAGGAATTTCTTTTCTGGTCTAGTCTATTTGGGGTTCTATAGACTTCTTGTATGTTCATGGGCATCTCTTTCTTTAGGTTAGGGAAGTTTTCTTCTATAATTTTTTTGAAGATATTTACTGGCCCTTTAAGTTGGAAGTCTTCACTCTCTTCTATACCTATTATCCTTAGGTTTGGTCTTCTCATTGTGTCCTGGATTTCCTGTATGTTTTGGGTTATGGTCTTTTTGCTTTTTGAATTTTCTTTGACTGGTCTCCCAATATTGTCTATGTTATCTTCTGCCCCTGAGATTCTCCCTTCTATCCCTTGTATTCTGTTGGTGATGCTTGCATCTATGTTTCCTGACTTCTTTCCTAAGATTTCTAACTCCAGAGTTGTCTCTTTTTGTGATTTCTTTATTGTTTCGACTTTCATTTTTAGGTCCTGGATGGTTCTACTCAATTCCTTCACCTGTCTGTTTGTGTTTTGCTGGAATTTCTTAAGGGATTTTTGAGTTTGCTCTGTAAGTGTTTCTACTTGTTTACTCATGATCTCTTGTAATTCTTTACAGGATTTTTTTGTTTCCTATTTAAGGGCTTGTACCTCTTTACCTGGGTTCTCCTGTATTTTTTTAAGGGAGTTATTCATGTCAATCTTAAGTTCCTCTATCAGCATTGTGAGATATGATTTTAGATTCAATTCTTGCTTTTCTGGTGTTTTGGGATATCCAGGACTTGCTGTGGTGGGAGTACTAGGTTCTGATGAAGCCAAGTAGTCTTGGTTTCTGTTGGTTGGATTCTTGCATTTGCCTTTCGCCATCTCTTTATTTTTGGTGTTAGATGTTCTTAGTGTCTCTGACTAGAGCTTGTCCTGTCCCTGCAGCCCTTCAGCTCCCCTATGACTCATGGGGCTTGTGCCTCCCAGCTGGCTGGTCCTGTCTTAGAAACTCACCGGAGAGAAAATGGTGGATCTCACCTGAGTCTCTGGGTTAAAGTGCTCCCTGGAGGCAGGCCCTCCACTTGCAGGGAAGGGGCAGAGAGGGTTGCTGATTCACCTCTGTCATTTGGAAGCTGAGAGGATCCTGTCCCTGCAGCCCTTCAGCTTCCCTGCCGAGCCCTAAATTATATACATAATAGAAACACAAAGAATAATGAGCAGGTTGTCTGTGTATATTTATACTATGATACCTGTACACATATCAATAAAAATAAAATAAAAAGTGTCCATGAATTGGAGATGGATGAAATAAGTATGGACAGGATAAGAGGAAAAAGGAGGAATGGGCACATGATGTAATTATTTTTTAATTTAACAGAAAGCAAAATCTTCTCTGCTTTGTGATTTTGTCTTTCTTTAGGAAGAACTGCTATCTTCAAGAAAACTTAAAAAGTGCTAGTAAGGTTGGGGGAAATTAAAAGGCATTATGCATTGATGCTAGAAATGTATGATTAAATAGTCACTATGGAAAACATTATGAATGATATTTTAAAAAATAAAAATAGAACCACAGGACCCAGCTTTGCTTCCCTTCTTTCAGGGAAGCAAAACCAAAGTTCAGTTTCTAAAAACCATATTTAGTGGCTCTAAAGTTCCCATAACTTCAGCACCATGGGAATGCATTACCCTGTTCTGGTCTCTGCAGGTACCCATATCCACATGCCTATGGGCATGCATTTACACACACACACACACACACACACACACATACACACACACAAATAACAATAAATATTTTATCTAATATTTTTATGTACAGGTCATGAAACTGGAACCATTAGAGGAATGACCATGTTAGTTAAAGGGATAGAACAAACAAGGGAATGAAATATGGGAATATGAAAATAGTGAAAAGTATTTGGGAAACCAAACTAGGAAAAAATGATGCAAGCAAAGGAGGAGAAAAGAGAAGAGATAAGACTAAGAATTCTATGATCCTGTGTGTAGCCTAGAAACAAAACATAACATATATACAAATAATTTGTTGCACTCATACTTTTGTGGTAATTTTCTTTTGAGACAGAGACTTGTTGTGTAATGCGGGCTAGTATTGCATGTGAAGATGAGGTCAGTGCATGGGCTTTCTGCCTCGGTCTCCTGAGTGCTGGGATTAAAAGCTTGTCCAACCATGTCTAGCTCTAGAATATGCTTCATTATGTTAATATTATATGTAATAATTTTTCATTATTTAACAGAAATCTATACATGGACAAACATTTCCTGTCCTTGTTTTTAAAGATCAAACAAACATGAGCACACCTATTGATGTTCCCACATAAAAAAATCAATAAATAATCTAGCTAATTAGCATTTGTAATACATTTAATCACTTCACTAATACATGAATCTCCCAAATTCATTGTATTAGTTTTGATGTTGACATTCTGTGATGTATTTATATCATTTAGCAACTTTTATCTTTTTCCCCACTGAGGACATTCTGTAGAAGTAATAGATAAAAGAAATAAAGATGTTACGTCCTTTGAGGAAATATATATATTTCATTTTAATCAAAGTACTGAAACTAAGTACAGAATACCACAAAGTTCATGATTTTTTTTTTCCTAGAATAGCAGTGCACAGGATATGGCTAGGTATAAACAGAGAGGGAATAAGAATGTTTTATGTGTTGCAATGCCTGGCACCTGTGACATACCAGGCATAGCAATGGTGGGTAAATAAAAAGAACTGCACCAACAAATGTGAAAGTTCTGCACATCAGATGTTGAAAAGCCATGCAAAATGGATTGAGGACAAAGGCAAATGCCATAGTCACTAGAGTCAATCTGGAAGTTTTCCATTCTTCTAGCAGCCTTTCTTTAGAATGTTTATTTTTGGTGGAGGAATCTAATCCTTCCCTGATAATGCTGCTTAAAAGGTGGTAATACATCTACACAATGGAGTACTACTCAGCTATTAAAAACAATTAATTTATGAAATTCTTAGGGAAATGGATGGATCTGGAGAATATCATCCTGAGGTAACCCAATCACAAACAACACACAATTGCATGCACACTTTGATAAGTGGATATTCGTCCAGAAGCTCAGAATAACCAAAATACAACCCACAAACCACATGAAACTCAAGAAGGAAGACCAAAGTGTGGATGCTTCGTTCCCTCTTAGAAGAGGGAACAAAATACACATGGAAGGATTTACAGAGACAAACTATGGAACAGAGACTAAAGGAAGGACAATCCAGAGACTGCTCCACCTGGGAGTCCTTTCCAAATTCAATCATCAAACCCAGACACTATTGTGGATGCCAACAAGTACTGGCTGACAGGAGCCTGATATAGCTGTCTCCTGAGAGGCTCTGACAGTGCCTGACTAATACAAAAGTAGAGACTCACAACCATCCATTGGACTGAGCATAGGGTCCCCAATGAAGGAGCTAAGAAAGGATCCAAGAAGCTGAAGGGTTTGCAGCCCCTTAAGACAAACAACTATATGAACTACCCTCAGAGCCCCCAGGAACCAAAGCATCAACCAAAGAGTACACGTGGTGGGACTCATGACTCCAGCAGCATATGTATTGCAGAGGATGGCCTAGTGGGTCATCAATGGGAAGAGAGGCTGTTGGTCCTGTGAAGGTTTATGCCCCAGTGTAGAGGAATGCCAGGGCCAGGAAGTGGGAGAGGGTGGGTCGGTGAGCAGGGGGAGGGGGGCAGGAAACAGGATTTGGTTTTGGTTTTGGTTTTGGTTTTGTTATTTTTTCAGAGGGGTAACCAGGAGAGGAGATATCATTTGAAATGTAAATAAAAAAAATATCTAATAAAAAAAGAAAAAAAAAGGTGGTTTTCTTAACCTTCTTTTAATTTTAGAATGCAAAACATACAAAGATAACTTAGTATGCTTCATTCACTTATTGAATGTGGCAGTTTTACATTAAAGTGATGATTGTACCTGATAAAAATAGGTTTCCTTAGAAATAGCTCTCCCCAAAATGATATCTAATTTTTAATATATGTGTATCATCATTTCTATAGCCTTACTTTTGATGATTTAGAGGTGAGCCTTAATTTTTTGACAATTTCTCATTTTCATATTCATATTTACAGCTGCTCTCCTATATCAATTCAGAAAACACTGAATTTTTTTGTAGTCATCCATTGCCTATGTCTCTTACACTCATCTTAGTTCCTCTTTTGCAGTAATCTCTGACCTTTTGAAGAAGGAGTTGGTGATGGTTTGTATATGTTTGGCCCTACAGGTAGTTGAAGTATTAGAAGGTGTGACCCTGTTGGAATAGGTTTTTCACTGTGCGAATAGGCTTTAAGACACTCATCCTAGCTGTCTGGAAGCAAGTATTCTGCTAGCAACTTTTAGAGGAAGATATAGGACTTTTAACTCTGCCTCCACCATGCCTGCCTGGATGCTGCCATGCTCCCGCCTTAATGATAATGGAGTGAACCTCTGAACCTTTAAGCCAACCCCAATTAAATGTCCTTTATAAGACTTACATTGGTCATATTGTCTGCTCATAGCAGTAAAACCATAACTAAGACATGGTTATAGTATATATATTTCATTTCTGGATAATCCTTTTAGAATCTCTTAATCTCTGCACCTTGCTCCATTGTTACCTATGTGTTATTCACCATCAATTGCAAATTGAAGCTCCTTTTTGCAGTATAAAAACATTTGAGTTTCATGAAATTTTATTTATTCATTTTAGTCTTAATATCTTCACTCTTTTGGCATCTTAACTGAAGAAGATACCAGAAGATGACAAGGCCTTCCATGCCCATGTGTTTGTAGGATAAATGTAAAACTGTCTATCCTACAAAAAGTAGCCTAGAGATTCAACACAATTCCCATAAAACCCTGGTACAAGTCTTCACAGCAATTGAAAAAAAAATCTCCAAATTCATAGTGAAATACAAAAGACCAAGAGTAACTTAAGAATCCTAACAACAAAATGATAAAAATATCACCATCCATATTCCATGTTATACTACAAAGCTATAGTAATAAAACAGTATATTACTAAGATTCATTAACCAATATATCCACAATTGGCAATACCTTCACAATTCTCACAGCTCTCTAAATTTTGACAATGTAGTCAATAAGGCACATGGAAGAAAAGACACCATCCTCACCAAGTGATGCTGGTTAAACTAGATAGCCATACATAGAACAATGAAATTTAATCCTTATCTCTCACCCTGTACAAAGCTCAAACCCAAATGGATCAAGAACCTCAACATTTATATCATTTTTCTTCTGCTAGGCATGTTAAGTTCTCTCCTAGGTTTCAGGGTCACCTAACCTTTTGTTTCTGGTCTTCATGTGGGATCCCTCTCATGGCATGAGTCTCAAGCTAGACCATTGTTAAGACACTCTCACAAATGCTGTTCCACCTTTAACCAAATCACATCATGCTTCCAGGTCTAAAGATTTTGTGGCTTCCTTGATGTGGTGGTTTAAATAGAATATGTGTGGACCATGGGAAGTGACACTATTAAGAAGTGTGGCCTTGTTGGAGGAAGTGTGCTGAGGCTCTGCTCAGTGTGGAAGAAGGCCTCCTCTTGCTTACAGAAGAAAATCTCCTTCTCGCTGCCTTTGGACTAAGATTCATAACTCTTAGCTAGTTTTCCAGCATCATGTTAGTCTGTATGCTCATGGTTCCCACCATGATGATAATGGACCAAACCTCTTAAACCCAATTAAATGTTTGACCTTTTAAGAGTTGCATTGTTCATGGTGTCTCTTCAGAGCAATGAAACCCTAAGGAAAGACAATTGGTATCCCAGTCCCTTCATTGCTTCATTATAGGTGATGGCTGTTTCAGGTTTCAGGTAAGATCTATCCAGAAACTGATGGAAACAATGCAGAGACTGACAGTCAAAAATTAATCAGAACTCAATGAATCCTACAGAAGAGGGCTAAGAAGGATTATAGAAGCCAGAAGTGTCAAAGACACCAGAAGTCAAGACACAGAATCACCAAATCTGGACACATAGGGGCTCACTGACACTGAATTGACAGTCAGGGATCCTACATGGGTTTAACCCAGGCCCATGACACATATGTTATAGTTATATAGCTTGGCGTTTTTCTGGAATTCCTAGCAAAGGAAGCATGGATGATTTCTGATGCATTTGCCTGTTTTGTGAACACTTGTCCTCCTACTGGGTTGCCTCATCTGGACTTATTATGATGGAACTTACTGAAATTTGATAAGGCATGTTTGGTTGATATTGCTGACACAGCTACCCTTTTTGGGTAGAAAACAGAGGAGGAGTGGATAAGGATGGGAGTTGGAAGAACAGGAGGGAGAGAGATTGTAGTTTGAATGTAATATATGAATGAATAAATTAATAAAAATGTCAAAAAAGAAAGAGAAAAAGATGATCCTCTAAGAATGATACTATTGAACTCATTTGTATGGGAAAGTACTTTTTCTGATAAGAAACTCTTCTTTAATATTACACACAAACACATACCAATTATTATCATTATATACACAAAATTATTATTGTAATACACACAATAATGATCATACACATATATATGCATACATACATATAAAACAATTATTATCATTATATGCACATATACATATAAAAGCTTTGAGTCTGTTTATTGTTTCTTGTATAACTATGTGCATACAGCTGACTACTGTTCATTAACACATTGCATTCCATGGCAGTGTAATTAAATAAAACTCTCTTATAGAGACTCCATGAAGTTCACTGCAATATAAAGAAAAATCAAATCAGATATAAATATAAAATAATATCAAACAAAACATCATAATAAACTATGACAGGCTAGAATATTCATGTCTCCTCATAATTGCTATGCATTTAAGAAATATAAAGGTCTTTTAAAGGCCCCTGTTTTGTTTTATTTTGTCTATCATCCAATCATAGAAAACTAAATTAACTAACATATCATTTAAATTACAGAAAAGAACTCACAGAATTACTGCATTTGAAGTTATAGGGTTCATTTGCATTACTCATCAAGAGGTTCTTATATCATCCTATCAATTTTCCTCCCTTTATTAGACACAGTTTCCATAAATAATTGTCATTTGCATTATCACTAACATTTCTGCATTTTCATTTTTTTAACATTATATTTTTCTATAAGCAGTGTTTACAAAACAATGAAAACTAGACTCTTAAAAGTATGTGAATATAATGTCCATGAACATTGCACAGAGGCATATTAGTACTTAAGATTAGTATATTAGTATACTTGCATATATATTTTTGTGTTCATATTAACACTTTGTATGTGTGCATGCCTATATACACATCTATACTTATGTCCACTTAAGCTATTCTTCTATTAAATAGCAAAGTCTCAAAAGAGCTTTCTAAAATTAATGAGAAACATTTTTTCTAAACATAGTCTTTATTCCTCAAAAAAGATTTTAAGATTTTAAGTAGTTTTATACTGTTTTAATATGTTTTTTAATTATAAAATAAACACTAACAGTCAAAAATGAGTTTTGAAACAAGCATATTTCTCATAGTCTATTGCCATGAAATGACACCAGGACCAAGGCAACTCATATCTAAAAAACAAACAAACAAACATTTAATTGGGGGCTTGCTTACAGTTTCAGAGGCTTAGTCAGAGACTTAATCCATTATATTTGGGGTGGGGGGCATGGAAGAAGCTTGGTAGCATTCATAATCCTGGAAAAGTATCTGAAAGCGACATCCTGATCCAGAGAGTAAGAGCAAGAGCAAGAGAGAGGGAGAAGGAGAAGGAGAGCGAGAGGGAGAGCGAGAGGGAGAGAAACTGGTCTTGCTCCATAGTTTTAAAACTTCAAAGCCCACTGCTAGTAAAATACTTTCTCCAACAAGGTCATGCCTCCCAATCCTTCTAATCCTTTATAAAGAGAGTTATACTTCCTGGTGACTAAGTTTTCAAACATATTAGCCTATGGGACAATCTTATCCAAATCACCATAATATTCTACTATATTTACAAGTCAGTTCTTGTTTGTTCATTAGGATCTTCAGTATAGATATGTTCAACTACTGCTTTCACTTTTGTGATTTATAAGGACAAAATAATTTATATTAAATTGGCATTTTTTGGTAAACTTTCAGATTAAAAGGTTGTGGGCATTTTTTAAAAAATGTAACATATGACATATCTTCAAAAAAATGTGTATTTGACATTTACTTTGCCCATGGTGGTTCAACTCTCACATCTGTTTATACCCAACACAACATTCACATATCTGTATGGACAATAAAATTACTTGCATAAAAATAATACCTAGTGGTCACATTAACAGAAGTAGTGTGAATAATGGCAACCTGTCATAAAATATAATATGCATTCTTTTTATTGTTCCCTATTTAATGTATCAAATGAATTTTTAAATAAATATATGTATTTTGCTAACATACCTTGCTATGTTTGGCTAAACTCTGTATTTTAGATATGTACTAATTACACAGATTTTACTATAGTTTATTAAATACTCTCCAGATAACATTAAGACTTATGTTAGAAGATACACCTCTCTCATTATTCTTCTCTCTCTCTCTCTGTGTGTGTGTGTGTGTGTGTGGCAAGTGATCTGCTTTTTCATGAAAATAAAATACTGTAAATGTGAAATTCTGATAGAGAACAGTGGTTTAAAATAAAAAAAACTTACAAAAATTTTAAAATACATTTATTTATGTGTGTTTTTGTATGTCTATGTGTGTGCATGTGTATGCTCATGTGAGCATATTTGCATACTGTATCATGGAACAAAAGGGAAATACAATGAACAATGTTTTGTTGTTGGTTCAATCTTTCTTCCATGCCAGTCCTGAGGTTTGAGGTCATGTCCACAGCTGTCGGATCACTACTGCTTCCATGTGAACTAAAGGAAATTCTATAATTTTTCCACTCTTAACACTGTATCATTGATATTATGAATGCAAACTTATAGAAGACTTTAATGCCAATATGGCTAGCCTCTAAAATGCCTTATTATGATAATTCATACGTTAAGCATTCTGATTCTAATTTAAAACTATACATAAAAATATAATGAAAATACCAGTGAAGTATAACATAAAAATTCAAGATATGTAAGGATAACATAATACTTAAATTATATTAACCACATCTATTTTCTCAAGCATTTATCATTTCTACCTAGTAAAAATTATCAAAATCCATTCTCATGTTTTTTTAAATGCTTATGTCTATCTCTGACTTATACCTTCTGATCAACCTCTGTCTCCCGAGTCTTCTCTCTTGCTCTTCTCATCTACTGGTAGCCATGATCCTATGTCATCTTTTATGAAAATATCTATTTTTACTATTTTACATTAGTGATGTTAAAATTACTTGTATTTCTGTGCCTGGCTTACATCACTTAGTAGATAGAATGATCTCTAGACTTATCTGTAGTGTCATAGAAGACAGGGTTTCATTCATTTGTATCAGTAAATGGAAATTTTATTGTGTTTGACTTATTTTCTTTATTCACTCATCAGCTGAGAAACCCATAGCTGCTGCTATTTTCTACATATGAACACTTGACAATGAATATGCAGGTGTACACATCTCTTTTATATGCTGATTCATTTTTTCTAGGCATATATCCAGCAGTAAGATTAGTGAATCATATAATTTTATTTCTCTGTATATAAAAATTTAATGACTAACATTTTAAGCTAGCTAGGAATCTAGGCACACCTCCATAGTAATTCAACATTCTACAAGAGTTGGCTATCATTGTTTATGGAAGTGAGCACATTTGGCCCCTATCATTCCTTCAGGAAAATGAGACATTATGACCACTGAAACTAGTGGTAACACTCCATAGATGATAGAGGCTAGAGAGTATTTATTTTTACATAGATATTTTGGAATTATTGTCATTTGATTAATCACAACTTTATATTACAGACTATAAATATATGATATTATATTATTGTGCACCCAGTTTAGAATGATTACTTCAAGCAAATTAGAATATTCATCATCTCAATTAGCCATTAGTTTTGGTAAGGACTTATTTTAAATTCTGAAGACTTTTAAAGCATAAACACATGGTGATGAAGGACAATATGCATGTAATAGATGTCACGTTTATTCCCTCTGCCTACCTCAAATTTTGTTCAAATTGTTTACTGTCTCCCCATTTCCTTCTGACTCTTTGACAGTGGTAACTACTATCTCACAAATTTTGTTAATTTACTAGTTTTCATTTTCATGTACAAATGAGAACATATTATACCACCCTATATCTGCAGAGTTGTAGTTTCACCAGAATAAGATTCCAGCTCAATGATATATGGTTTCTCTTTTTAGAAAGAACAAATTAATCCTTTCATTTTAAAGAATATTTTTGTCTTAGTTACTTTAATATTGCTGTGATAAAACATGACCAATTCAACTTGTTGATGAAAGAGTATATTTGTAGTTTACAATTTTAGAGGGTTAGATTGTATGACCATCATGACAATAGACAGGCAGGCAAGCATGGCATTGTAGTTTTAAATGAGAGCTTACATATACAGATACAACCATGAGGTAGAGAGGAGTCTTTTGAAAGTTCAAAGCCTGACCCTTATGACACACTCCTAACTTCCCAAACAGTTGCTCCAAGAGGGGATCAGGTGTAAATTAGACTATGAGGGTCATTATGCTTCAAACAACCACAATTATCAAAATAGGAAAATAATCTGGACTATCTAGAACATTCTGTGATGGTGTTGAGTCTTTGTAGAAATGATATTATATAGTCATACTAGTTGTTGAATATATATATTAATTACATCCTTCAGATTGTGAGAAAGACATTGAAATCAGTGTTCTAGTTTGTTATAATGTGTAGTAGCTTGTTTTCTTCAAAAGTTTGCTGAACCTTCCAAAAACAGAGTGTTAATAGAACAGAACTCATCAAAGTAATACCCAGAGAGCAATGAACAAGGTGATCCATAGAGCACAGGAGGAAAAAAATTGGAACTCTTATTTTGTCAGGATTTTACCAGTCATTCAAAATAGCTATTTTGTAATTTTTACATATTTTAGAATATACATGAGAAATTCCTGTTATTCATAGAGTAGTCAAAAGAACATGTTTTACTAATACAGTGAACATTCAGCCAATGTGAAGACTGCTGTTACAGCAAATAGAAGATTAATGGCATCCCATTTATAAAGGCTAGCAAACTGTCAATAAAAAGTTCATTTATCTATTTTCCCATGTTTGCAATAAAACACATTCACCTGAATGTCATAGTGTGAAATGAGTGCCAATACTAAACATACAGAAATGCCTAGCTTGTACTAAGTAGCTATATTGATTCAAGAAGCTGCATCAAAGCAAATGACTATGTATAATTACTGTCTTTCTTCCAAAATATCTAACCTAGCACAATGCAAAGTTTAAATACTCAGTGTATGTGTTTTTTATTAAATATGTTCAATATTGTTGAGCCTTCCTTTCTGCATTTGATCTATAAACAAATGAATAGAAAATGAGTTTAATAAATCATTGATGGCAGGTTCAAGAGAGCCCTGCTGTTTCTTTTGGCTGAGTGCAAAATTGAATATGCTCTAAACTTAAGGAAAAAAAAGGTAGGAGAAAGTTAATAAATTGGGTAATGAAGAAAGATTACAGCCATGAACTGTTTATAACCTTTTTAAAAAATATTTATTTTGATGGTTTATCACTTGTTTGCTTTAAAACTTAGTGCTATATTGAAAAATATAAACCATAAAACACTGTTCCTGACATTCATGCTATGTTTCAAAATTACATAGCTACTACTTTGACTTACTCTTGATCGATGTTGTGTGCCTTTAGTCTGGATTTATGGCTTTGAAATGAAGAATTCTTGTTTTATTTACTCTATCTGAAATCCAAACACTCCCATGTTAAATTGATAGATAATTTTATGTTTTTAGAATATAACAAGAAAACTTACAGACTCACTAATCACATTTTAATTTATGATGACACTGAGTGAAGAGTATGTAATCTTTGTTAGTGTTCAAAATATATAATGGAATATAAAACATTTTGCTAGTGTTGACTATTTGTGAGAAAGGCCAGGAGTATTACCTGGAGTCTATATTGCAAACTGATCCTAAAGTGGACTGGAATTTGGGCAAGTATGAGTGGACAGTGGGTGAAATTGTCTCTAATACTCTCCAGTACAGTCACATACTGAGAGCATATATGCAGCACTAATTTGATTCAAAGGCTTTTAAAATAAATGAAGACATAAAGTAGGGTAGGTATGGAATAGGGGTACATATAGGAAAATATGGGGAAGGGGATAAATATGTTCAAAATAAAATTTATGAAATTATCAGTACATTAATAGTAATATTTAAATTGTATAATGGGTCTATGGGCCATTTATAAACAGTCTCTTTTTGAAACTGGGCGGTAGTGGCACATGCCTTTAAACCCAACACATGGAAGAGACAGAGGCAGGCGGATTTCTGAGTTTGAGGCCAGCCTGGGCTACAGATTGAGTTCCAGGACAGCTAGGGCAATCCAGGAAAAACCCTGTTTCAAAAAACCAAAAACCAAAAAACAAAACAAACAAACAAACAAAAAACAATCTCTTTTTTGGTCATTTGTTTTACTACTTGTAACTAAAAGACAAATGGAACTTGGAAAGTATATACTTTCTTAGAAAATATGCTAGTAATGGAGATGGCTAATGGTTTAGACAATCATGAACATTTTATTTCATGCTTTCATAATTGAGAGAATAAATATGAATATAAGAACTTTATGTTACTTCTAAACTTGATACTTTGAGTCCTTAATAAAAATATAGTACCAGAGCTGGTAACACAGGTATATAACACAAGCTGCTTAGGAAACTTAAGCAGCAGGGTTGAAAATTGTGGTTCAGACTTATAAAAGTCAAGGATAGAAATGTATCTTTTATTCATTATATGTAATTATTTTGGAGGTATACTGCTAAATAAAATATCACTTATTTGTTTCTGAACTTTCCGTGGTGGGTTCAACTCAGCAGTCCTGGCTCAAACACCACTCCAATCTGACTGATTCAAATAGGCTTTTCTTGGCTTCTAATTGAATTGTTCTGATTGGCCTCAAACTGACTTGGGAAATCTGTTCTAGTTTTCTGGTTCCCTCTCATTTTCTGGCTTTTTTGGTTTCCAGCTGCAACTTGTCTTTATAAAATTGTCCCAGTTAATGAATCTCTCTCTCTCTCTTTCTCTCTCTCTCTCTCTCTCTCTCTCTCTCTCTCTCTCTCTCTCCCCCCCCCCCGTGTGTGTGTGTGTCCTTGTTTCTTAAGTTATCTCTTTCCTGTTTGTTTTTGGTGAGAGTTAAATGTACCCTATCTCTGACTCATTCTGTCAAGTCTTTCTCTGATTTGTCACTTTGTCCTTAATTTAGAAGTCACTTTCAAACATCATTTGGAATTTTTTTTGTTATTTATTTATTTATTTATTTATTTTCCACTACATATTTTATCTCCCCTCCCTCCAATCCACTCTCTGACTATTCCACATCCCATATCTCCTCCCTACCCCTTTGTCTTCATAAGGATGTCGCTGCCATCAACCACCCATCCAACCAGACCTCTAAACTCCCTGGGGCCTCCAGTCTCTTGAGGGTTAGGTGCATCATCTCTGAATGAACACAGACTCAGCAGTCCTCTGCTGTATGTATATTGGGGCCTCATATCAGCTGGTGTATGCTGCCATGTTGGTGGTCTAGTGTTTGAGAGATCTCAGGAGTCAAGATTGATTGCTAGTGCTGGTCCTCCTACAGGGTCACCCTTCTGAGTTCCTTCCAGCCTTTCTCTAATTCAACCACAAGAGTCAGCAGCTTCTGTCCATTGGTTGGGTGCAAATATCTGCATCTTACTCTTTCAGCTGCTTGTTGGGTCTTCTGGAATGTGGTCATGCTAGGTCCCTTTTTGTGAGTACTCTATAACCTCAGTAATAGTATCAGGCCTTGGGACCTCTCCTTGAACTGGATCCCGCTCTGGGCCTGTCCCTGGACCTTCTTTTCCTCAGGCTTCTCTCCATTTCCATTTCTGCAGTTCTTTCAGACAGGAACAATTATGGGTTAGAGGTTTGACTGTGTGATGGCAACCCCCTCCTTCACTTGATGCCCTGCCTTTGGGCTGGATATAAACTCTAGGAGTTCCCTCTCCGTACTGTTGGGCATTTCATCTAAGATTCCTCCCTTTGGGTCTTGAGAGTCTTTCACCTCCCAGGTCTCTGTGCATTCTGGAGGGTACCCCCAACCTCCTACCTCCTGAGGATGCTTGCTTCCAATCTTTCTGCCTGCCCTCAAGGCTTCAGTACTTTTCCCTCTCCCAATTCCAGAACAGGTACCCCTCACAGACACCTCACTCCCTTCCACTTTCCTTCCCAGGTCTCTCCCTCCCTCCCACCTTCTGATTGCTTTCTTCTCCCTCCCAAGTGGGATTGAGGCATCCTCACTTGGGCCCTTCAGGTTGTTGACCTTTTTGAGTTCTGTAGACTGTATTTCATGTATTCTCTACACTAAGGTTGTGTGTGTGTATTACACCCAGAGGAATTATGGGTATGTCATTAAAGCCATATCACACAGGTCTTTGGATGTGATCAGAAGATGCATGTTGCTGGATTGAGATCTCTCCTTACAAATCCAACCTGATAAAGTTACCAAAGTTCTGTCTCACAGTAAATAATAATAGCAGTAAAATAACACAGTAATAATAAAGTCAGTAAATACAAATCAGTGGTAGAGTGTACAACATTCCCGAAGTTCTAAATTTAATCCTCAGTCCTGCAAAATGATTAGCACAAACAATAAATGGATATGCAGTTTCATCTATAACTCAAATAAAACTTAAAAAAAATCAATGTTAAGTAATTATA
The DNA here is from genome assembly GCF_008632895.1 of Mastomys coucha. Lineage (NCBI taxonomy): Eukaryota > Metazoa > Chordata > Mammalia > Rodentia > Muridae > Mastomys > Mastomys coucha. Next base: position 58,292,362 of record NW_022196912.1, read on the forward strand.
GTTGAAAAGTTGGATAGGTCTCATTTCATTCAACAAATTGTACAAAATAATAAATTTATTCATAATTGGTTCATTGTGTTTTTTTCTTGAAACAAGTGAAAGGGAGCTATGACTAAGTATAAAAATGCATTTATGCAACTGTAACTGTTCCAGGTCTAGCAGTGGAAAAGATGTACTTCAGATGGCAATGATGATGAAGCTGTCTGACTTGGCATTGAGTTTACTGAAAGAATTAGAAATGATTGGTTGAAAATTCCTGATTCCCAGGCCATACTTATGGTATTTTTGCAGAAATGAACTTGAAACTATGTTGTCTGAAAACTGTACATAAAAATTACAAGCAGATTTTCTATCTCCATTCTTTGCAAGCAACAGATAGAGAAAATTAACCATTGTACATAGTTCTTGAGAAAAGTTTATGCATTAAATTAAAAGAAAATAAACTTACCACCAAAAAATAGTAAGTTCTGAGGTGATAATTTATGGCAAATAACATGGAGAAAACAATATACAAATCCTTCACATCTACTCTACAGAAACCATGGATAGACAATATACCAGAGTTGAATATGAAATAATTTTAATATGACAAAATTAATATTTTTATACAAAAAAAGCAGAGAATACCAGTGAGTCTAATTATATTTAGGCATACAAAAGAATATATATAGAAATCAAAATTATAATATTTAAACTCAGATACAATATACATATTAATCAATGATTAAGCAGATATATCCTGAAGAAAAATTTATTATTTTCTGAAGTCTAGGTACACTTTTTCAGTAAGAGCAAAAATATTACTTAAACAGACGTATTTAGCAAAGTCCATATGAGAAATTTCTTTGGACTTCATTAAATATGTGTGTGTGTGTGCTTCTAAAACAGAATGTAAAGTACAATAAAAGATTATATTAAGTAGTATTAGCAAATATTAAGAATGGAAAACAAAAGTAATAAGAATTTTTGACAAAACAGGATGCATTCAAATCACAAATAGGATTATGGAAATGTATACTATATATTTACTAATTACAACCAAAGTACAAGAATTAAAAATGTTTTAAAGATATATTTACTTTTACAAGTGCACTGTAGCTGTCTTTAGATACACCAGAATAGGGCATTAGATCCCATTACAGATAGTTGTAAGCTATTATGTGATTGGTGGGAATTAATCTCAGGACCTCTGGAAGAGCCAACAGTGCTCTTAACCATTGAGCCATCCCTCCAGCCCCAAGAATTAAATTCTTTAGGTAAGAGATAATTAGTGTGGATTTAAAGAAATAGGCACTATATAATATTTTAAACAAACTTTCATGATACAGATAAAGTTATAGAATTTGTTAATGTCATTGAATTAATAGAGAAAAGAGAAGTTAAGACAATAAAGGGATAATTAAATGTTAAATTGTCCAACTAGATTTGATAGTGTACATTTTTAAGCACATAGCTATGCGATGGGGAATTTTCAAATGGTAGAAGAAAAAATTGTACTATTTACTCTCATGGTAACAATTTTTTCCTAAATGAAAGGCTTCAGAATAAATAAGGCTTTAATCAAAGGACAAAAATGGCTGGAAAAATGCCTCAGCATTTGAGGGTATTGGTTACCCATTTAGAGAACTCAAATTTGGATCCTAGACACCTACATACAATGGCTCATAACTATCTGTAATTCAAGTCCCAGATCCAGTTCCAGAGGATCTGATAGCCAATTGCCATCTTTGTGGATGCCTGTGGACCAATGAATGCTTGAAACAGGCATACATTTATGCAAAACACCCATGCATATAAAGAGAAATTAAGGTTAAAAATAAAAATAAATTTTAAAATGAGAATAAAGGAATAGTTATTGAAGTATCTAACAGCTAGATGATTGACAATATTTATTCATGGCCACAAAGCATTTCCAAAATGTATGTACAGAAAAGAGTGGAGCAATCATAAAAAAGTCTAAACATATGCAATTATTTTAAATATGTAAGAAAGTACTAATTAAAGAAAAATATATCTAGATATAACAAAAGATTTGGTTCTCACAAAATTCATACAAATGGTATACATATATATTTGCCTTAATTAAAAAATAAAAAATCTTAAAAGTTTTGAAACCCTTGAATCTAAATAGAATTTAAAGTGCATATTTAGAAGTATAAAGGGAATAAAGTTTTCTTCTAAACATAACATGAGGCTCCAAATGAGGTTATGTAGATTATGAGACAGTGAGAGTTGTAAATCTAGGGTAATTAAGAGTTTGTCCATAAAAGGCTTACAGTGATCAAGAGGGACATGAGAAATGCAAAACAAAGTCATAAGACGAGAACACCTCATATCTGTTACATAGATCTAAATTGTAAAGGCAAGTTTTGACAAAGATAGAAGAAATTGGAATATTCATTCAGTGTTGTGTGAATGTAAGCTGGTAAATAATTCCAATAAATTAAAAAAGTTAGGACCTTTTTTATACCATATTCTAGATAAACTGTCTGAATATGGTTGGAGTCAATATATCAGACTTACATGTTTTCCCCATTTGTCATAATAGTATTTACAATTGCCAATGTCTGTAAATACTAAATCTTCATAGACAAATAAATAGGTTAAAGAAATAAAGTGTATTTATTGAATGGAATATGTGTTAATGTTAATTGTTAATTTGATATACTCTAGAGACAGCTGGGAGATAGCCCTCTCAATGTTCTTTGGGGGGATTATCTTGATTATGCTAACTGAGATAAGCAGAGCCATCTAAATGATGGGCAAAACCATTTTCCTGGGATAGATAGCATCCTGGACTGTACAAAATAAAAGGAGCAAGTATGCACTCACCCTTCTCTAGTTCTTGATAGCAGGAACAGTGTGACCAGTTGTTTCAAGCTCTTAATACCTTGAACTGAGAACGTAACTTAAGCCTCTTCACTTTCAGATTTTGTCAAAAAACATTATTTCAGTAACAGTAAAATAAGCTGATAGAATACTAATTTGATCTTGAAAGGGCAAAATATTCTAGAGATTGCAAACTGCAGGTTCAAAAATGAAGAAGAGCCTGAGGGAAAGGAGGTCCAGTGACCGGTCCAAATTAGGATCCAGCTCAAGGGGAGGCTCCAAGGCCTGACACTATTACTGATACTATGGTGTACTTACAAACAGGAGCCTAGCAGCATGACTGACCCAACAACCAGCTGAAAGAGTCAGAGGTGGATGTTTACACACAACCGATAAACAGAAGCTGGTGACCCTATAGTTGAATTAGGAGAAAGATGGAAGAAGCTGAGAAGGAGGGCAATCCTCTAGGAAGACCAGCCATCGCAACTAGCCAAGATGTCTGAGATTGCTCAGACATTGACCCACCAACAAGGCAGCATAAGCCAGCTGATATGAGGCCCTCAACACATATACATCAGAGGACAGCCAGGTCTTGACTCACTGAGAAATGATGCACTTAAACCTCAAGAGATTAGAGGCCCCAGGGATTGGGGATGTCTGGTGTAGTGGAGGTGGGAATAGGGACCTCCTCTTGGAGACTTGGAGATCACAGAAGGTGAAATATAGTCAAACTCATGGAATCAGAAAGCAGAATGATAACAAAGAATTTGATTACAAGGTGAAACACTACAATAGTTAGAGTTAACAATATATTTGTGTACTTCTTTCTGATGGCTTAAGCTTGCTAGGCTGCTAACACACACCAACACATGCACGCGTGTGCATACACACACACACACACACACACTCACACATACCACACACACATACATACCACAGACACATGGTTGTAAAAAGAGAGAGATGGAGAGAGACACAGAGAAACAATTGCTAAAGACAGCAGAGAATCTCTCTTGCAAGTGCAAGTGCTGACTATATTTCTTCCTTTCATTGAGTTGATGGTTTCACAGGAGGATGCCTAGGTTCAAGCACACCAAATTGAATGTATCAGTACCTGGAGTTCACATAACAACTTATTTTTCAAGAAAGCTATTTAAAATGGTCATCAGTAAAATCTTCTAAATATATAACAGATGAAAGATAATAGGAGACTTTTCATGCATCTTAGAACAAATTACTAAATGAAAATATTCTCATTTTGTTAGCTACTACAGAAATGGAAATTAAAATTACAGTGAACAATCAATGCTCACCATCTAAACAGCTAAAAATAATAGTGGCAATACTATAAAGATGTGGGGAAATGACATTATTCATGTCTTGCTGGTAGGATTGTTAAAAAAACAGTGATTTTGAAAAATATTTTACCAGTTTCTTTAAAAATTAAATGATCACTTACTATTTAATCTAGTTATCATATTAATAAACATTTATTATCAGAGTAATGAACATTTATACTCCCACAAAAACTTGTACAGAAATGTTTATCGCAATTTTACTCATTAGCTACAAATAAATTAATGCAATTATCTTGCAAAATGAGCAAGTTTTATCTTACTCATATTAAGAAATAGCGTGAGAAAGAATATTTTTCATTATACACTTATACATTTTAGCATAGATGATTCTGTAGAGAATTAAGTTTGAGAATAGAAAATACCTAAGTTGTATATGCTTTGTATACTTCTAAATCTCAACCTTGAAGTAGTGAAAATAGGGCGTTGGATAACATACTAGCCATAGTCAAGGAAGGGGCGAGGGAAAGGATGCTATTGTGGCTATATGTTGATAATATGAAGCATCTTTCTGTAGGTGAAAAAATTATGAATATTAATGTTACTAAGCCTCAGATTTTCAAGTTGATACAGTTGGAGCGTCTATTGAAGGGCACATGGCATCATTTGTTTAACTTCTTAAAACTGTCTTTTAATATAACGTTATCTCAGCATATAAAATGTTAAGCTTTCTTACCTTGAGGCTGAGTCTTCCTTTGTAGCTCATGTCCTGAAACTGAACAAGTAATCAAAGTTGGCTTTGTTCAAGTGTCAATCATCCTGCCTCAGGCTCTTTATTGGTGTGATTACAGATCTGAGCCACCATACCCAAATCAGCAAAGCCAGCCTAAATTAAAATCTAAAACAAAACAAAACAAAGCAAAACTCATCAAATTTTACCATAAAAGAAGTTTAAAAGTAAGACCAAGTCTAGGAGATGATGCATGAGATGCTAATCACTGAAAATATATTGTACTTAAATATATCTGATGTGCATCTAATGAATGGGGAAAAGTAAAATGGCAATGAACTGTTGACAAGGAGTATAAATAAGTAATTCATGAAACACCAAAGTCTAATGAACACAGGAATAAATGCTGAGGCTCATAAATATTAATTATATTAATTCAGTTTATCATATTGTGCTGGATAGTTTTATGTCAACTTGACAGAAGCTAAAATCATTTGAGACTAATGAACTTCAATTAAGAAAATGACTCTATTATGTCTAGCTCTAGGCCATTTTCTTAATTAGTGATTGATAGGAGAGGACCCAGCCTATATTGGGTGCCCTTGGCTGGTGGTCCTGGGTTCCATAAGAAAGCAGGCTGAGCAAGCCATGATGAGAAAGTCAGTAAACATTACTCCTCCATGGATTTTGATTGGCTTCTGCCTCCAGGTCCTTGGGTGCTTGGGTTTCTTTCCTGTTTTCTCTGATGATAAACTATGATGTGGAAATATAAACCTAATAAACTCTCCAGATTTCTTTGGTCATGGTATTTCCTGACAGCAATAGTAATCCTAACCGAGAACCACACTGATAATATTTTCACTGAATGTTGATGGTGATATGAGTGAAGAGAGTTATGTGCAACCAATTTGGGCAAAAATGTGATTTAGAAGCTAAATTCTAGAAATTAAATTGCTATTAACCTGCTATACTTCACCATTGTAAAGTCCCATTTCTAATGATCAAGGGAGTCTTTCATAGTAATTATGAAGATGATTATAATTTCATAATAAATAAAAACAAGACAGAATTTCTCACAACTCAATATTGAGAGATGCAGTGATAGTAAAGTTTGATATATTCATTTTAACACTCTGTAGAGCTAAACATAAATGGTGTGGTTTGACCTTACCAACATAATGGTAACTAAAATAAAGTACCAGAAGAAAACATGCTATCTCAAGCAATTGTTAAAAATTAGATAAAACCAAATAGTGTATTGTTCAGGACCACTTAACACAAACAAGTTTAAAAATAAAAGCAAGGAATGTGTATATAAAAATACTCTGAAAAATGACATTCTGAATTTTGAGAGCAGACTAATTATTACAACTTGAATTTTCTCATATCTTTTAATATTTTGCCATTTATTTCATTTGGATTTCTCAACAAATCATTTCTGTAACCATATGTGCACTTCTATCAATTTAAAGTTCACCTTCTTTAACAATCTGCCATTTCCTTTCTTGACTAAAACAGATGAAATGTCTCTTGACTGAATCATAATAATGGAACAATTTCTATGTGAAAATCTAAAGTATTTTCTTCTAAGATGTAATTTATTATTTTAAAAACAATTTTGTAATCTATTTGGCCTACAGGTATAAAATAAAGGACAATTTCATTATGGAAGATATAAAATATTTTACAGTCCTTTAACATTAAAATAGTTTATTTCTTTTATTTTGTGCCAAGTCACATCATGAAGTAATAATTTTATAATAGACCAAAAAAAAATTTAAAATTTAGAAGCATTACAAACAAGTTATAAAATATTCTACTATGGACAAAAAGCATAATTTTTGTGGCATGAGTACACAGATGTATATATCTTTTTATCAAGTTTCATTGTTGCTGTCTCCTCATTCATCTGTACACATAAAGGTTTCTGCATAAAAGCACTGACTGACTTATTGGCTTATTTTTAGATAGTTCTTAAATGCCTCATTCTACAAGTATTGTCAACAGTGTAATAGGAATTTTAAAGTTTTTACTTATTTTTAATCAGGAATTTGCTTCCTGCCATTTTTGTTCTTCTAAAATCTTCCAAGTTTCTCTCAAGGGCTGCTACAAATCAATAGGAATATAAGTCTGAAGTTCATGATTACCTCCTCTGTCAGAGGATAAGTTTGTGCATGCTCATATGTACTAACAAGTAACACTACAGGAAGGAGGTAGTGTTCTTCTTTAATGTGCTTTAACTTTTGAAGGATAGAAAAGAATGGATATAACTTCTCATTTCTTCCTTTAAAGGCAGTCTTGAACTTATTGTATATCACTTTTAAAATCTTGATAAATATCCTTAGATATACCCAAGATCATTCCATTTTTTTCTTCTGGTACATATTAACATATATCAATTATATATGACAATGAGTTTTGTTATGGTGGTTTCATTTATGCACATAATATATTTCATTCATAATCATCTCCACTACCTTTTTTTTTTTGTTACCCTTCCGCTCCAGTTCAACCCTTTCTTCTGAATATCTTTCTATTTTATTCTATTTCAATGTGGTTCATGACCTATTGAGTTTAAAGACAGTGTGTTTAATGAATCTATATTGTTCAGAATGAGTTTAGATATATAATATCTTACAATATCCTCATTAAATTATTGCATTATTTCTGGCTCACCTTCAGAGTGTATATTTCATTCATTCAATATGAAATATTTAAAAATATTTATTCTTCACAAATCCCTTCAGTGTTAACATTTCACAATGCCTATTGGTTTCCCCTTTAAATTAAACTGATTTACCTGACTTCAGTTTATTAGGCCTTATTTCTCTCTATCTTAGTGATCAATGTCTAGGCCTGCTCATTTCTTCTTTGTCTCCTTTCTTTTTTCTTCTTTGTTCTTTCATTTCTTCCTACTTTCTTTCCTCCTCCTCCTCTTCCTCCTCCTCCTCCTCCTCCTCCTCCTCTTCCTCCTTCTTCTTCTTCTTTTTCTTCTTCTTCTTCTTCTTCTTCTTCTTCTTCTTCTTCTTCTTCTTCTTCTTCTTCTTCTTCTTCTTCTTCTTCTTCTTCTTCTGTCTTTCCTATCTATCTATCTATCTATCTATCTATCTATCTATCTATCTATCTATCTATCTACCTATCTATCTATCTATCTATCTATCCTTTTATCTCACAGAAGCAACAGTGCTTCTCAGCCTCTATTCACAGACTTTGTGGCCTGGCACTAGCACACTGAGTCTTCTGCATGATCTAGTATGGTCTTTGGTTCTACCTCTTCATCCCCACCACTCACAACCTTGCCAGGATCATAGATTTGATATGATAAAAATGAAAATGATTGTACTGGTTTCTTTTGTTCACTGAAGTCATTTCAGGAAGCCGAGGACCTCAGGGTCATCTTCTCCCACATTTTATTATTTCTTCTCCAATCACCCATACAGAAATACAAGCCATAGTAGTCTAGAAACTCTGTTTATCACTTTTACATTGCATTAAATTACCTACACAGCACAGATCCAGACCTATTATAGATACTAACAATATTTGTTAGACATATGGATACAAAAATTAATATATGACATCTATAGTAAATGTTTGAGGAACCATATTCATTACATTTAGCCTATTATTTTAAAGTTAGAAGTTAATTTCACTCCTGTTATTTCACTCCTGTTATTCTTGTTAGGATTTTTTTTTGAGACAGGGTTTCTCTGTGTATACTTGGCTGTCCTGGAACTCACTCTGTAGACCAGACCGGCCTTGAACTCACAGATCTGCCTGCCTCTGCCTCCCAAGTTCTGGGATTAAAGGAGTGCACCACCACTGCCCAGCCTTGTTAGGATTCTTATAGTTATGTGTTGCCTCTTGATTTTTATAAGCCTAATATCAAGGATCAATTCTTTGCCATTCTATCTTTTTCCCTTTTCTAAACTTATCAAGAAATCCTAGCAACTGTGAAAAGATCTGGGGTAGTGTCTAAATGGATGATATCTTAAAAACATTCCCTTTCCTGCTGAGTCACAAAGTAAAGAATGGAAGCAAAACTGAAGTGTTTTCAGATAGGAGGATGAACTACTATCCCCTTCTCCATCGATTCATACAACAGTTATCCTAATATTATGTTATGGCATTTAAAAAAAAAATAAGCACAAAGGCTCTAATGCCCTTTAAAGTCTGCACTTTGAGCATTGCCATTAGGGCCACAAATTTTTGCCCAGAGTATGAGAACTTAAAAACTGTATTCCATACTATGTGTGTTCTTTTGTGATTGGGTTGCCTCACTCAGGAAGATATTCTCCAGATCCATCCATTTCCCTAAGAATTTCATAAATTCATTGTTTTTAATAGCTGAGTAGTACTCCATTGTGTAGATGTACCACAATTTCTGTAGCCATTCCTCTGTTGTGGGACATCTGGGTTGTTTCCAGTTTTTGGCAATTATAAATAATGCTGCTATGAACATGGTGGAGCATGTGTGCTTATTACATGTTGGAGCATCTTCTGGGTATATGCCCAGGAGTGGTCTAGCTGGGTCCTCCAGTAGAACTATGTCCAATCTCCAGAGTACCTGCCAAACTGATTTCCAGAGTGGTTGTACCAGCTTGCAATCCCACCAGCAATGGAGGGATTCCTCTTTCTCCATAACCTCGCCAGCATCTGGTTTCACCTGAGTTTTTTATCCTAGACATTCTGACTGGCGTGAGGTGGAATCTCAGGGTTGTTTTGATTTGCATTTCCCTGATGACTAAGGATGTTTGTTAGCCCAGAAGTTCGGAATACACGAAGTACAATCCACAAACCACAAGAAACTCAAGAAGAAGGAAGACCAAAATGTGGACACTTCATTCCTTCTTAAAAGGGGAAACAAAATATCCATGGAAGGTGTTGCAGAGACTAACTATGGAGCAGAGACTGAAGGAAGGATAATCCAACCTGATATAGCTGTCTCCTGAGAGGCTCTGACAGTACCCGACTAATATAGAAGTAGAGGCTCACAGCCATCCGTTGAACTGAGTACAGGGTCCCCAAATGAAGGAGCTAGAGAAAGGATTGAAGGAGCTGAAGGGTTTGCAGCTCCTTAGGGCGAACAACAATATGAACTAACTAGTAACCTCAGAGCCCCCAGGGACTAAACCACCAACCAAGAAGTACACATGGTGGGACTGATTGCTCTGGCAGCATGTATATAGCAGAGGATGGCCAAGTCGGTCATCAATGGGAGGAGAGGCCTTTGGCCCTGTGAAGGTTCTGTGCCCTAGTGTAGGGGAATGTCAGGGCCAGTAAGTGGGAGAGGGTACGGTGGCAAGCAGGGGGAGGGAGGAGGGAACAGGGGTTTGTTCTTGTTGTTGTTGTTTGGAGGGAAAACTGGGAAATATGACATGTAAATAAAGAAAATACCTAATAAAAGGGAAAAAAACTGTATTCCAAATTGAGCATCTCATATTTCTGTCTCATGATTCTGACTCCAGTGCAGTTTCTAAATTTGTTTTCAAAGATTTCCAAGTATAAGAAGCTTGTTTCAGACCCTTGACCAGGTTCTGTAACTACAAGGCACTATTTTTTTTTTCCTAAAAGGAATCAGTTTACATTTCCCTCTGAAATTCTTCTTGACTCTATACTTTTATGTTGTATGAGAGCAAAGTAAGAATTCCGAGTAGAAACTGCTTAATACCAGATTTGTAATCATGTTTTTCTACTACAGTTTTATCTTAATGCAGAAGCCTAAAAGGGGTTGCAGGTGTGCAATTGTTACACTCACATTGGAAAGAGAGAACTATATGTATGGACAGTATTAAGATTAGCAACCAATATATAGTATAAAAAAAGCCCACAAAACTCTTGATAAATCTGGTTTTTTCTTAAATGGGAACAAAAACAAAAAGCAGTCCTGTGTTTATTGTGAGCGCTTTATAAAAGAATAATATGATTATGATGAAATGACAGAATATAAACTTTATTTTAATTTCAAATATACTTACACATTTGTACTGTATATCCTTATGGGTATGCTTTTTATATATTGGTTATCTGGTTAGTTTTTATACAAATGTAGAGAACAAATGTCTTTGGAACTTATGCTGAAAAACTCATAATGAAAACTATTGCAATGCTCATAGTGCTGAGGGCTGATGGCTTGGTGTTTGTGTAGTATGCTTCAATTTGGCTAACATACCTCTTCCCCTAGCCAAATGTCATTATATTTGGATCTTCTTTCTCTATTCAATAGACAAAGTGTCAGTTACATGATTTATGTGATGGGGAACTATTAGCGTAATCTCATTGGCAACCTTTTATTATGAACAAACTATCAAGTACTCTGAGTTACTCACTAAAGTGAAAGTTTAACAAAAATTAAAGTAAAATTATTTTGTTGTAAAAAGTTTGAGCCTAGAAACACATCTGGATTGGTAGCTTAAAATGATGAGAATAACAAACTACATTGATTTTTAAAATAGTAAGCACAGTGTATAGAAACTGCAAAAAGTAGGCCCTTCATCCTTGCTATTTTCCTCCATACAGGATTATATTGGTTATATTGGTTATACTGAAAAAAATAACTCATCTACACAATTAAACAATTGCAGTGTTTTACATTCCAAATGTTAAAAATTGAAATTGTCTTTAATTTTATCAAGGACAAATAGCAAGTAATGTGGAAAAAGACTAGTAGTTTGAAATTTTTGGTACATTTGAGTACAATTTTCTACATTGTCATTACTTTTGACACATTTGAGTTTCTTGAAAATTTCTTATTTAATCTCTACAAAGAACAAACTAGCATAGCATTTATCATTTGTTATAAGAATAAGTAAAAAACTTGATTGTTATAAAAAAGGGCTTTGCCAGAAATGAGCCCAAAACTATTCAAATCCTACTATAGCTTGTTAAAAATTGAGCAGTACATTAGGTAATCATAATTATAGGGCTTCATTAATTTTCTTTAAGACTCAGGTAGTGTTTTGTTGTTTTCCTAATGTTAATCTTCTTTTGAATAGTTCTTTTAGATGAGAACATTTTGGATTATTTATAGCCAAACAAGCTGAGACTTAGTTAAGAAAAAAATCACCTGATATTCCCATGTGATTATCAAACAAGTTTGTTTTCCTATTAGAGCAGCTATTAAAAACTTTAAAATATCTATGATACATTTCAGCAAATAAGGGTATTGAAAATAGACCTAGCACCTTTACTTCATACCACTGGTTCCAGACACATGCTGAGTGAGTGGATTGGATGAATCAACTTCAGGCTGACACTCTGAGTCAATGAGTGGCCTAGAGTACAGTCTTGGTTTTCTCACTTGTAAGTTTCCTGTCAGTTATTCATTTGCTTCTACTCTTCATTTTATTATTCCTCAACAGATGGGACAAGTATTCCTAAACCTTGGTCTTTTACAGATAAAGTGCCAGGTGCTCATAATCCTTAAAACCCAAATAGATTATTTTTACAAGAACCTTATTAGTTAATTTTTATTTCTTAGGCTCATCATTCTTGTTTATGGTCAAGATATGGTTTTAAAGGCCTCAGGTTTTCTGCACTGGTTCTTAGCTTTCCATTGCTGTGTGATAAAACCTTTCTTTGGAAGTTAGAACACACATCTACTTACACAATATAGAGAACCCATGACAAACCAGAGTACAAATATCACCAAAGTCCAACTTAGTGAACCGATGTGTTTCATAGGGGTTACGCATAGGAATATGGATACGTGGTACTTAAAGGAGCAGAAATGACTCAAAGTCAGATGTATCAACAAAGCCCACCCCAGCTGGGGTGACAGATCTCCAAAGCTGAGATCCTGAAACATACTGCACAACAGCCTGTAAGGAGTTCAAGAAGTTGAAGAGTGCCCATTCCAAGTCACACAGTTAATCTAAACCTCTTCCAGGCAGCGTGGCTGGTGTCAGTAATCCTTATGTCTTTTCTTCTCTGAGAATCTTCTTGGCAGTTCCTTTCATTAGACAAGGATTCTCAGCTTTTGTTGCTTACTCTGGTAGAAAGGAGGTCTAGCCAATCTGTTTATTTTCAGGAACTTCCTGAAGCTGTTTTGAGTTATTTGCCTTCCTGTTTAAAAAGCCTTTGTGTAGGATGGAATGTTCAGTCTTGGAGAAAACTGTTAGGCAACACTACGTATTTCAATGATGTAGGTAGGTATCAGAGAATGAATGGAAAACATCAGTTTCATTTGACAGTAGGTGAATTCCCTCATGAATTTCAAGAGATGGAATTTAAAGAAATATTCATGACTAACTGCTATTCCCTTAAATGAGTCTTGGCTAGATTACACTATTTATCTTCTGTTTCTGTATAGGAACTTCTTGACAAATTTGACCTAAATCAGTAACAATCCAAATGTAGTTCAATAAATCAAGACAAATCTTGTGCTAAAAGGGCACTTTGGTAAGAGGCTTATATGCTTTATCTCATTTAATTTTCAGGAACTCCTTTTAGGATAGACATTATGGATGAGACCTGCTCATGCTTATCTTTATGCTTTACTTATATCCAGGATTTTTAGGCACTTCTCACATTGTCTTAGAAAAAAATTGTCTTTTTAAATCTCAGGAGTAGATGTAAGAAATGATGGGTGCTCATTTCTTTTTGTTAATACAAATTACTTTGTGGAGAAAATAACAGTACCCATTTCTTTCTTTTAAAATCATGTATTTTTTTCTTTCATTTATTGTAACTGTGTTTTCCCTTACCTTCTCCTTTTACAGTATCCTTCATACCACCCCTTTTCCCTAGATACACTCCCCCTAATTTAAAGAGCAAGCCTCTCAGGGATATCAAACAAACATGGTATAACAAGGTGCAACACTAGGCATATATCCTCATATCAATCCAGGGTGTGGCAAACCCATAGGAAAAAAAGGGTCTATATCAATTTTATATCAAGACTGTCACAGCTTCCTATGGATTGGGGGTTAATATATGTGAGCAAGAAACATATCTCCGGTTTACTATAGTATGTTTGTATTCAAAACTAAAACTTAAAACTTCTTAGCATGGAAGGTGGAAATCTCAAGTGGCCAGCTGAAACAAAGAACTATAGGAAGAGGGAGCCACAAAAGGGGCGAAATGGTGTAGATGTAGTCTAATTTTTTTAGAAAACGTCGATTCAATAGACCATATGAAGCTCAAGAAGGAAGACCAAATTATGGATGCTTCAGTGCTTCTTAGAAGAAGGAACAAAATACTCATGGGAGCAAATACAGAGACAAAGTGTGGAGCAGAGACTGAAGGAAAGGCCACCCGGAGATCAAACTATTTTGGATGTCAGGAAGTAGGAAGTGCTTGCTGATAGGAGCCTGATATGGATGTTTCCTGAGAGGCTCTGTCAGAGCCTGATAAATACAGAGACAGATGCTCTGCTAGCAGCCAACCATTTTACTGAGAAGTCCCCAGTGGAGGAGTTAGAGAAAGGCCTGAAAGAGCTGAGTGGGTTTGCAACCCCATAGGAAGAACCACAATATCAACCAATGAGAACCTCCAGAGCTCCCAGAGACTAAACCACTAACCAAGAAGTACACGTGGAGGGACCCATGACCCCAGCTGCATATGTAGTAGAGGATGGCCTTTTCGGGCATCAATATGAGGAGAGGCCCTTGGTCCTATGAAAGCTTGATGCCTCAGTGTAGGGGAATGCCAGGGCAGGAAGTCGGGAGTAGGTGGGTGGGTGGGGGTGCACCCTCAAAGAGTCAAGGGGAGCGGGAACGGGATAGGTGGTTCTGTAGGGGAGACCTGGAGAGGGGATAACATTTGAAATGAAAATAAATTATCCAATAAAAGAAAAAAGAAAAAATATCGATTCAATGGGTTATGTTCTTCTGGTGTTCTCCATGCGCTCTGACTCCTAAAATCTGCATCACAGCGGTGAAGGACCAGTGAGACCTCCAATTTAGATCTCTCTTCTCTCTTTTCTCTTCTCTCTTCTCTCCTCTCTCCTCTCTCCTCTCTCTCCTCTCTCCCCTCTCCACTCCCCTCTCCTCCCTCTCCCTTCCCCCTTCCTCTCCCCCCTCCCCGCTCTCTCCCTCCCATAATTGTAATTTCTGACTGTGGTTCTCTGAACCCACTGTGATCTGCTGCCAGAGGCATACTCCCTGATGATTATTGGACAAGGCACAGATCTATGAATACAGCAGTATATCATTAGGAATCATTTCATACATCTCTGTGTGTGTGTGGGGGGGGGGTTGTGTGTTTGAGTCATGTTTCTTTCTACCCTTGGTCTTTGTGTTATCCAGTCCCCAGTTCTTGGCTTTCCAGAGATCCCGTGGGCTCACAGAAAATGAAGCAGCAAGCATAACTGCCTACAGGGGTCTGCACGGTGTATTTTATGGATGTCAGCTTGGTGCTTTTGTGAGACTCTTAACAGTGGGAGGAGATTTTTCTCTGACTCATTTGCCTGTTCTTGAGAACATTTTTTTTTTTTTTTTTTTGCTATTGCTTTACCTTGTTTAGCTTTGAGAGGAAGGCTTTTGCCTTGTCTTATTATATCTTGTTTGTCCTGCTGGCTATCTCTTGGAGGACTGCTCATTTTTGAATAGGAGCAAGTGGAGGGGTGAATCTGAGAGAAAAAGAAGTGGGGGAGGAAAGCTAGGAGAAGTGAAGAGAGGGAAAACTTTGTATGGGATGTACTGTATGAGAAAATAATGGATTTTAAATAAATTTTAAAAAGCTTACTTTCATAGTTTGGTTAAACTAACAAAAAAGTAACATAGAAATTAATGGGGACAAACACAACCATAAAAAATGTCAGGGCCTATGTAACTTAAGTTGTAGAAAAAGTTACTTACCCTAACTTACCTGCTCAGGACAATGGAAGCATGTGAAATATGAAAGATGAGATACAAAAAATAATCATAGTTTTGTAACCAATTATGGAGACAAAGTTAGACAACTCTGCATCTTTCCTTTACTTTTCATTAAAATATGTATGTAATAGATATATCACAAGATAAATCTATTTAAATATACAGATTGATAAATCTGGACAATATTTTACTTAGATGAAATACATTCCATAGATCTATTGTATCTCACATCAAATACAACTAATAATCATATATTATATTTCTGAAAATTATAAAGAGTAGACTTTTAAAATGTTCTTGCAAGTAAAATGGCAAGGATTTGAAGTAATATGTATGTAAAGTAGCTTGAGTTTTCATTTCAAAATGTTCTATAAACATTTACATATGTATGTATTTGAATATATTACTATATTGTCCTTTTTGACATGGCAATTAATTTAAAATTTGTGTTTGGTAGAACATTTTGCAATTTAATTTCATATTATTAAATTATTAGAAACAATAGCAATAGACATAAAGAATTAGACAAAATTAGTATTTTTTACGTATAGTTAAATTTAAGCTTTGTGTCTTTTAATTTGGAGGGAAGGATGGAAGTTAATTCCATCTAGCTAAGGGAAGTATTGTCTTTTATTATGGATCTTCATTGTAGCATCAACAATCAACTGTCATTCTAACTATCCTCAGTGTTTTGAACATGAGCCGCAACAGAGCTTCTTAGAAAAAACATTTGGTATTGCTCTTTGTTTGCTTAAGCTACAGCCTACAATTTAGAATATCTAATGTAGGCACATAGAATGGTCACTTTTTCCAAACTTGTGAAGTCTATGCTTGTATCATCCTGTTTTCAAATCCTGGATACCTTAAATTATGTATTATAAAATACCTTACTTCCCATTGGCTCTATAAAACAGTCTCCTTCCCCCATTCCTTTTCTCCTTGTCCTCTACACACACACACATACACACACACACAAACACAGATACACGTAACAAATTTATTAGCATGTTACAAAGAAAGAGTATATATGAGCTAACCAAAATAGGGCATTCATTAACTATTATTGATCATTTCTTTTTATCCAAAGAATACTTTGACATTTATTGGAGCTACACTCTTACAATAGCAAAAAATAGTATTCTAATTTGAGCATTTGTCTGTCCATGCCTATAAGAAGAAACAGATGCATGGATTTTATGTTAGTGAAATTAATTGTTTTAATTATATAAACAAGTAATTTCTTTGAAAATAATAACTAGATTTTTAGGACTGTGATTTTGTCTTTATGTCCCATTTTGTTCCAAAACATTGTGTGCATTTTAGTAGATATTTGGATATTTTGTCTTGGCTGTTTGATGTTAATCTCATTCAGGTATGATTTTTTTCTTGCTTCTATTCATATAGCAATGAAAATTATGGTAATGATAGAGCAAGTTACATTAAACTCCAGAGAAGTCATCAACTGGCCTTCAGAGGTGCCATTTATTATTATTATTATTGTTATTATTATTATTATTATTATTGTGTGACAGTACCATTTCTTAGAGAATGCATATTTAAATTTAAAATATTATTACAGATATTTAAAAACACTTTAAAATAATTATAATAACAAGCTCAAAACTGAGATTGTATTTACTCATAGAAAGAGGACTTCCACATCATGAAGTTTGTAATTTTACTCTATTTTCCAAAAAAGTAAAATCTACAGTAAATTTTGTAAAATTAAATTCATTAAAAATATATAAGCAATTTGCAAATTAATTTGAAATAACAACAACAACAAAGAGAAATACAGGATAGCAAAAATTATTCTCTACAATAAAAGAACTTGTGGGGGAGTCACCATCCCTGACCTCAAACTGTATTACAGAGTAATAATGATAAAAACTGTATGGTAATGGTACAGAGATAGGCAGGTAGATCAATGAAATAGAATTGAAGACCCAGAAATAAGCCAACACACTTATGGAAACTTGATCTTTGACAAAGAAACAAAAAAAATAACAGTTGAAAAAAAGAAAGCATCTACAAAAAAAAATGGTGCTGTTCTAACTGACAGTATGTATGTAGAAAAGTAAAAGTAGATCCATATTTAGCACCTTGCACAAAGGAGCTAAAACCATCCAGTGGAAAAAAGCATTTTTAACAAATGGTGCTGGTTCAACTGGAGGTCAGTGTATAGAAGAATGCAAATTGATCCATTCTTATCTCCTTGTTCAAAGTTCAAATCCAAGTGGATCAAGAACCTCCACATAAAACGAAATACACTGAAACTAGTAGAAGAGAAAGTGAGGAAGAGCTTCGAACATGTGGGGACTTGGGAAAATTCCCTAAATAGAACACCAATGGTTAATGCTCTAAAATCAACAATAGACAAATGGGACCTCAAGTTGCAAAGCTTTTGTTAGGCAAAGGATACTGTCATTAGAACAAAAAGGCAACCAACAGATTGGGAAAAGAACTTTACCACCCTACATCTGATAGAGGGCTTAATATCCAATACATAAAAAATCTTAAGAAGTTAGACTCCAGAGAATCAAATAACACTATTAAAAATGGGGTAGAGAGCTAAACAAAGAATTCTCAACTGAGGAATATCAAATGGCTAAAAGCTCCTAAAGAAATATTCAACATCCTTAGTCATCAGGGAAATATAAATCAAAATAACCTTGAGATTCTACCCCACAACAGTCAGAATGACTAAGGTGAAAAATTCAGGAGACAGCAGATGCTGGTGAGGATGTGGAGAAAGAGGAATACTCCTTCATTGTTGGTGGGATTGCAAGCTGGTGCATACTACTCTGGAAATCAATCTGGTAGTTCTTCAGAACATTGGATGCAGTACTACCTGAAAACCTGAGCATATACCAACAAGATGCTCCAAAAGATAACAAGAAAACATGTCCTACTATGTTCATAGCAGGCTTATTTATAATAGTCAGAAGCTGGAAACAACCCAGATCTCCCTCAACAGAGGAATGGACACAGAAAATGAGGTACATTTATATAATGGAATACTACTCAGATATAAAACACAATGACTTCGTGAAATTCTTAGGCAAATAGATGGAACTAGAAAATTTTATCCAGAGTGAGGTAATCCAATCACAAAAGAACACAAATGGTATGCACTCACTGATAAGTGGTTATTAGCCCAAAAGTTCAGAATACCCAAGATACAATTCACAGACCATATGAAGCTCAAGGAGAAGAAAATGGATGCTTTAAAGCTTCTTAGTAGTGGGAACAAAAATACTCACAGTGGGAAATATGGATAAAAAGTGTGGAGCAGAGGCTGAAGGAAAGGGCATCTAGAGACTGTCCCATCTGGGGATGCATCCCACATACAGACACAAAATCCCCACATTGTTGTGGATGCCAAGAAGTCTTTGCTAACATGAGCCTTATATAGCTGTCTCTTGAGAGGCTTTGACAGTGCCTAACAAATACAGAGGCAGATGCTCTGCTAGCAGCCTACCATTGGACTTAGCAAGGGGTCTCCAATGGAGCAATTAGAGAAAGGATTGAAAGAGCTGAAGGGGTTTGCAATCCCATAGGAAGAACAACAATATCAACCAACCAGATCCCCCAGAGCTCCCAGAGACCATCAACCAGAGTACACATGGAGGGACCCATGGCTCCAGCTGCATTTGTAGCAGAGGACTGCCTTGTTAAGTATCAATGGGAAGAGAGGCCCTTGGTCCTGTGAAGGCTTTATGCCCCAGTGTAGGGGAATGCGGGGGTGGGAGGCAGGATTGGGTAAGTGTGTGGGGGAGTACACGCATAGAAGCAGGGGGAGGAGAGATGGGATAGGGGTTTCTGGAGTGGAAACCAGGAAAGGAGATCACATTTGGAATGTAAATAAAGGAAATATCCAATAGAAGAAAAGAAAAAATATATAAGCAGTGAAACTTGTGTTTTAATATTTTCTACCAAGAAGGTCTGACAGAAAGATGAAAGATCAAGAATCCTGATTTCAGTTAACTTGGTTGATCAGTGATCCTGCGGAATTTTCAAGCCCACAGTGACTCTCTGTTTTATATTTGAAAAAAAATGCTATAAATAGTAACTAGAAAATTGATATCAATTAATAAATTTTAATTGATCATTTGTGAATATCAAATGACATTTTACTTTTCTATATACTTTGTATGTATATGTGCTTGTTCTTATCTATGTATGTGCAACATGTATATGTTGTCTTATGCCTGGGGAGAAAAGCTGATCAGATCCCCTGTAATTGGAGTCACTGATGGTTATAAGCTGCATTGTCAGTGCTAGAAACAGAACTGTGTCCTGTACAAATGCAGCTAGTACTCTTACTGCTGTGTCATCCTTCTAGGTCCCCCCAAATATCTATTTTTACTATTATCTATCTATCTATCTATCTATCTATCTATCTATCTATCTATCTATCTATCTATCTATCATGCACATATCTGCCTATATATAGGCACATAACAGTAATAAAAATGTCTGGGAGTATGTGTGTGTATGAATAGCAGTTATGATTGAAGAGAAAGAGGTTGTCAATTTGAGTGTTTGTGTGGGGTATGAGAAAAAGATCATAGTAAGGGCTGGAGAGAGGAAAGGAAAGGGTGAAAGTTATGTAATTATATTTCATGTTAATTAATTAATTAATGTATTTATTTATTTATTTATAGGACATATGTGTGATGCTGCTGGTTGTGGTAGTGGTGGTGGTGGTGGTATGTGTGTTTGTGAGCATATGTGTATGTGTTCTTTTACCTAAAGAACAGTTTGATGGAGTTGATTCTCTCCTTCCACTCTGTAGGACTCATGTCATTAGGGAAGTGGCATACATCTTTCTACAATAAGCCACCATTCAGGTCTTGTAGCTGCAAACAGTTACACAAACCAGATTCCTGAAAGATAGGCAGGGGCTTGGGGGAAAATAGAGGAATCAGACTGCGAGAAAAATAACCAGACCAAGTCAAAAGGTTCTAATCAAGGTCCAATGTGTATTTCAGTGTCTGAGAATATATAGACAGGGAAACCCATCCCCCAGTAAGCCAGGATCTTGTGGCCTAATTAGCATCTTGTTGTTCTGATGGAAGGCAGGTGAAGCAGCTCATTAGAGCATGGCTCCTAGCAGGAACTTCAGAAGAGGCAGAGAAGCAGCAGGATAAAAGGGCTTTCTTTATCTCAGGAAGCTCCACCCTAAGTGGGCTAGCTGCTCTGTGGCAAGGACAAGGTCTGGTTCAGGCAGCTTGAGGCTGGGGGAGATCACAAGGTCTCACAATAATGGAAAAGAATAACAGTAACAGCAACAATTATGTTGTCACAACTAGTCAATTATGTAAAAGTGAATGATTTTTATAGTGAACAATGTAAGACACTGAAAAAACACATAAAAAATGAAATGATAGTCTTAGTCCATCCTCATGGCCTAGGAAAAATAAAAATTGAAAATGATTATATTATTAAAAAAGAACTACAAATTCAAGGTCATCCCCCATTAAAATACAATATCATTTTCATAAAACAAACAAACAAAAAATCCTAAATTCCATATAGAATCATAGAGGTCCCAAGTAGCAAAAATACAAAGATATGAATAAAATGTCATAAAATGCATAAGGCTCATTATTTTATGTGCTAACTATATTTTTTTCCTATCATTGAAAATGGGCTATTTTGGATAGCCAAGTTGGTCATCAATGGGAGGAGAGGCCCTTGGTACTGTGAAGGTTCTATGCCCCAGTGTAGGGGAATGCCAGGGCCAGTAAGCAGGAGAGGGTGGGGTGACAAGCAGGGGAAGGAGGGAGGGAACAGGGGATTGTTTTTGGTTTTGTATTATTTTGTTTACTTTTTTTCTTTTATTCGGAGGGGAAACTGGGAAAGGAGATATTGTATAACATGAAAATAAAGAAAATATCTAATAAAAAAAGAAAACAGGCTCTTTTATCATTCTTATAAATTAATTTGTTGTACAAAACTTATTCACTAGCTTTTCTCTATACATTCTTTAATTTTAATAGGCAGTTATTTATATATATTCATATATGTGTGTGTGCGTGTATACAAACACACACATGCACACACACACATATATGTATATATATACATATATATGTATATAAAGAAAATATTATATATGTTAAAGAAAGATAAATGTTTTATAGAGTGAAGAATATTGGTCTACTCATCAACTCTATAATTCCATTTACTGGTAAACATGGTATGAGTTTTCATTTCACAGCACAGATATTTACTTGTGTCCTGGGGCTGCTTATTTGATGTCTCTGCCTACTTCTACAAACTTCAAGTTTACGCTTTTCAAAAAGTCTCTTTTTCCTTTCTTGCTCTACTCCTGGTAATTTTCATTCTGTCTTGAATTTCTATATGTTCTACTTTCTGTACCAAATTCTAAAAATAAGTGGAATCATGTAGAATTTCTGTCAGTTTGGTTTATTTTACTTAGCATATTATCCCTTGGGATCCTCTTTGTTAATGTTTATACTACCCAAAGTGATATATAGAATCACTCTAAGCAAATTTCAAAGTCATTATCTACAGCAATTTAAAAATTCACATAGAAGCAGCAAAGACCAGTCATTTTGAAAATACTCTTGAGCACAAAAGAAAAGTTTGGTGGCTTTACATTTCTTGTTTTTAAAACATATTAAAAGCTGTAGTAATTTGCCTAGCATATTACATTTAATTGTAATGATTTATTTTTATTTTATATGTATTGAAGTTTTGCCCTCTGTGTATCTGATGAATCACCTGAAAATATAGTTATAGACAGCTGTGAGCTGTCATGGGGTGCTGGGAATGAAACCCAGGTTCCTGGAAAAGCAGTCAGTGCTCTAAAGCCATCTCTCCAGCATATTATTAACATAAAAACAGTCACTGAGGCTGATGGAATAAATAGTGAGCCTAAAATTAAGCCAAAGCTTGTAAGGGAGACTGATCTTTGATATAGAAAACCTGAAGATCCAATAACAAATGGTAATCTCTGTGATACACACTGGGTCAACACAAGCAGAGTCCCAACTATGCATGGTCCATCTTATACCATAGACAAAAATCAACTTAGGATGGATTGAAGACCAAAGATAAAATCTGAAGCTGAAAATAATTGAAGAAGAAACTCAGAGAAGCTTTTTTTCTAATATTTATTTTATGTGTATGATTGTTTTACCCACTTGTTTTCCTGTGCATTGTGAGTATGCAGTGCCCGTGGAGGTCAGAAGCAGGTGTCAGATATCCTGGAACTGGAGTTAGAGCATAGTAGTAAACTATCATATGAGTGCCAGGATCCAAAACTGGGTGTCTGGAGGAGCAGTCAGAACTCTTAACTGGTGGACCACATCTCAAACATGGAGACGCTCTGCCTAATATAGTATTTGACTATTACTTTCCAGTATTACACCAAAAGCTTAAGCAATAAAAGCATATATATATATATATATATATATATATATATATATATAT
>NW_022196912.1:58315506-58332529 GCF_008632895.1 Mastomys coucha
ATTGAAGCTACATCAACCCCAAATGTTTCTGCACCGTAAAGGAAAGAAGAAGCAAAGTAAAATGTCATGCCCTGGTATAGACAAACCATTTGCAAACCACACTCTTGTTATGGTGTTTATATCTAAAATATATGGCTGTTCCTGTAGTTAAATAGAAAATAAACCTGATTTTAAAGGGGTAATGAAAGATATAAAATGGCCAAAGAGACGTTTTCCCCCAAAGATAAAGAATTCTCCCATATGTATATGAAACAGTGGTCAGTGTCACAAATCCCGAAAATGCAAGTCAGAGCCATAATGAAATATCCGCTCACAACTAATAAGGTGGCTATGATCAAAATATTAAGAGTTACTATTTTTAATATGGGGAAATGTATGTATCTAGACACTTATGGATAACTACTAAACAATCATGGAAAACAGTTTCTCTATGATTTGCTGTATATTACTGCAACCTTTCTGATGGATACATGCTGAAGCAAAGCAGTATTATCACTGTATAGGGATACCTGTGCTCTCATGAATGTTGCAGCATTGCTCACAATAATATGCAATCGTTTTAACATACAAAAAAGTGGGCTAATAGAAAATACTAACATATTTTCTCAACAGTATGTTACTCAGCTCTTTCTTTGTTTTCAAAACAGGCAATTCTGCCATTTAAGAGAAAATGAATAAATTTAAAGGACATTGCACTAAGTGAAACTAATCCAACAGAGAAATAAAACTACTATATATTCAAATGCAATGTTCCTTCTCAGACTATCAAGCATCTTTTAAACACTTTTTCTTTTAGAGTTAATCTTCTAATCTGCCCTTAATTAGTGACGGCAACTTACATGATCTTTCTTGACATTGACATATTCTATTTTCCAATCTCTCTCTCTCTCTCTCTCTCTCTCTCTCTCTCTCTCTCTCTCTCTCTCTCTCTCTCTCTCTCTCTCTCTCTCTCCATTCCCTCTGCCACATGCCTGAGTGACTGATTGACCTCCAGTAAACTGGTGAGCACTGTTACCTGATGGCTTGAGAAGATATCCTGGACACAGCCAAGCAGCATGCAGAAGGAAAATTAATCTGCTTCTGTCCTAGAAAAGTAACATCAGTGGACTACATCCCTCTATAAAGGTCAGTATTGTTCAAAGTTTGTCTTAGCTCTTTTGTTGATTTTGATGTTGGTAGTTTCCCTTGCCCTTGTCCAGGTGTGCCATTCTATCTTTGTTCAGGTTTCTCTAAACTATGCTCACATCTTTGCAGAATCCTCATTATAAAGCTTGCTTTTTTAAGAAACCGAGTTTGAATTGCTGTATAATTTCTGCCTTCTGTCATGGATCTGATTAGTGAAACTATTTTGCTTTCCTCCTCATTTATCTTTGGTTCAAAAAATATATTAGCTATAATCTCTACACTGAAAAAAGTATGTTAGAATATTGTCCTCTCTTCCTGTGCCTGCAAAATCTACTCACAACCTACTGCTTTCATAATGGCCATTTTGTGTTGGTAGTAGATTATTTTGCTTCCTTAATGGTAATTTAACACATTTAAAACATTATTTTACAAAGTTACAGCTTATATCTGCTATTAAATAACTGATAATTGAATTTTATCTTTGTAAAATATGCTTTAGTTTTATGATGCAACTTACTACCTATTTGGCATTTTATTTGGAAAATAAAAATGTTAAACATACAAGCAAGTTAATGCAAGATCTATATGCTAAAATGCATAACACCTCTTGTGTGTTCTCTTCATATAATCCTTTTATGAAATGATACTTGGTTTGACACTGAGAACTTTTGTAATTTGACCCTAACATTTCAGCTTCATCTACAACTGATTTTGCAAATATGACATAAAGTTGAACCACAGTGAACTACTAGAAAATTCCTGTCATTCTCTTTGCAGATGGATCCTCCTGACCTTAGTGTATTGTATTCCCCCTGTCTTGAAATGCCCTTGATGTCTCTCAATCACAGTCTTCCTAATATACCACCCAAATATCAGTTCAAATATCACCTCTTTTAGAAAGCATGTGTTGCTTTTTCTGTGTAGATGACAGCTCTTGAACTTCATCTTGCAGAGTCCTAATTAATTCAGAATTTACCACCACATTGTGGTTTTACTTGTTCACAGTCACTAAACCGTGAGATCTTCTAAGAACAAGCATGGCCAATTTCAGTTTGATTTATGAGCTCCAGGGATAGTGTGTGACACGTAGTAAATATTCAGTAAATATATTTGAATCAAAGTATCTCCTCCAAAATATAGTTTTGCGCTGTTCATAATTTGTCATCTTCCGATCATTTGGAGGCAATATTTAGCTTTCAGTTCTAAGCATCTTATCTTGTTTTGCATGTGTTAAGCTATATAACAGTTTGGTTCATGTTTCACCACATTGGAATGACAGTATCGCAATATGATGCCCACATCGTCTCTGCTTATGTTAATACCTGGGAGTTGATCTAGAAGCTAAATCTGCCAAGAAAACTGACATGCATATGTTCAGAACCTTATTTTATCATTACCTCCAAAATTACATTGAAAAAATTCTTGCTTAAGTATTGACATGACTACTCGCATGTTAATTGACTACAGTTAATTAAAGTCAGGCGAATAGAACAAAATATACATCCAACAAAAGAAGAAATATACTCTATATACACTATAAATTAATGAGTAACAGTAAAAATAAATAGTAAAAAACATAATAATAAAATAATTTTAATAAATTATTTTGATGTTCATTAAATCTTTTCTATTTACTCAATAATACCCAGTTTAGAATAGCTTTCTTAGAGAAGACGTGTTAACTATTTACCATGGCAATGCCTGTTATTATACTTTCTACTTTAAAAATATTTTAAAATTAAATTATTAGTAAAGATTTAATTGACTTTGCAAATAATGTTAATACTATAAGTGTATATTTGAATCCATATACTCATCTTTAAAGGCTGTTTAAATACCTAATATTGTTAATTAGAATCATTTCAGAGCATTATAAGTCTGATTTTAAAATTGGTTATAAGCCGGGCAGTGGTGGTGCACGACTTTAATCCCAGTACTTGGGAAGCAGAGGCAGGCTGATTTCTAGTTCGAGGCCAGCCTGGTCTACAGAGTGAGTTTCAGAACAGCCAGGGCTACACAGAGAAACCCTGTCTTGAAACCACCCCCCCAAAAAAAACATAAAATTGGTTATAAGCCAGATAGTGGTGGCACACGCCTTTAATCTCAGCACTCAGGAGGCAGATGCAGGCTGATTTACAGAGAAACCCAATCTCAAAATAAAAATAAAATAAATAAAATAAAATAAAATTGGTTGTGAAGAATTTTTTTTTTCATTTTTCGAGACAGGGTTTCTCTGTATAGCCCTGGCTGTCCTGGAACTCACTCTGTAGACCAGAATGGCCTGGAACTCAGAAATCCTCCTGCCTCTACCTCGAAAGTGCTGGGATTAAAGGCATGCACCACCATGGCCCTGTGAAGAATTTTTAATTTGTCCCTCTGAGCAAATTTAATGGTGTATTAGTAGATATTCTTCTTTTATGCCTTTGAATCAGCATCTTACTTGAACTTATGGTCTATGGAAGTACCATACAATACATTGTTGAAAAAAATGAGTGGAAGATAAGATGCCAGAATTATTTTAAGTACCTTACAGAGACATGCTCCATTGATTCACTTTTAATGGCCTTCGATATAAAGAAAGGTAGTAGTGTTCTTTGATCTACTTCCATATAAGTACTCCTGTATAATTCCAAACTAGAAATCCCTATCATGTCAGTGGTGGAGGCAAAGGTTGGTACAGGAGAGGAAAGCAAGGCAAGTATCTTAGTCAGTGTCCTATTGCGGTGAAAAGACACTGTGACCACAGTAATTTTTATAAAATATTTAAGTGGGGCTGGCTTATTTCAGAGATTTAACTCATTATCCTTATGGTAGGGAGCTTCAAAGTATGCAGACAGACATAGTAACTGAGAGTTCTACATTCAGATCTGCAGGCAGCAGAAAGAGAGAGTGATGGGACCTGACTTGGGCTTTTGAACCCTCAAAGCCCAACTTCCTCCAACATTTACCACTATATGAGATTTTCTTCTTCACACACACACACACACACACACACACACACACAAACACACACACACACATTTCTAAAATTAATATATAATACACACACATAAATGAGAAAAATCAAAATTTTGACCAAAGTATAAAAATGTGTATTTCAAAGTATTAAAAATTATACACTATGATAAATCAAGATTTATCCTAAGAGTTCCATTATGTTTAAGTATTTAGAAAATTGTATAATCCCCTACATAAAATATTAAAGCATCAAAGTAACATGATTATATTGATAAATGGTTAAAATTAAATAGAGAAAAATCCATACACATTTTCAAACTTACCATATATACACTACTTTTAAACAGAAAATTAAATTTGGCAATTGAACTGGGAAAGAATCATAATTTATATGATATAAGATGTCCTAACAGATAAATATTACTAAGGACTCCATGGCTGTAATAATCAAGCAAGGTGACATTTGCTTTGAATTAGAAGTAGCATATAAAAATTGACAGTTGAAATAGCCACCTTTTGGTCTTCCTTCTTGAGTTTCTTGTGGTTTGTGGGTTGTTTTTCTTGTATTCCAAACTTCTGGGCTAATAACCACTTATCAGAGAGTGCATACAATGTGTGTTCTTTTGTGACTGGGTTACTTCACTCTGGATGATATTCTCCAGATCCATCCATTTCCCTAAGAATTTCATAAATTTATTGTTTTTAATAGCTGAGTAGTATTCCATTGTGTAGATGTACCACAATTTCTGTATCCACTCCTCTGTTGAGGGACATCTGGGTTTTATTCCTTCTTAAAAGGGGGAACTAAATACCCACAGAATGAGTTGCATTAACTATGGAGCAGAGACTGAAGGAAGGACAAGCCAGCCTAAATATAGCAATCTCCTGAGAGGCTCTGACAGTACCTGATTAATACAGATGTAGAGGCTCACAGCAATCGACTGAACTGAGTACAGGGTCCCCAGTGAAGGTGTTAGAGAAAGGATCAATGGAGCTGAGGGGTTTGCAGCCCCTTAGGATGAACAACAATATGAACTAACTAGTACCCTCAGACCTCCCAGGGTCTCAACCACCAACCAAGGACTGCACATGGAGGGGTCTGATTGTTCAGGCAGCATGTGTATGGTAGAGGATTGCAAATTCAATCATCAATAGGAGGAAAGGACCTCGGCCCTGTGAAGGTTCTGTGCCCCAGTGTAGGGGAATGCCAGGGCCAATAAGTGGGAGAGGGTGGGGTGGCAGGCATGGGGAAGGAAGAGGGAACAGGGGTTTGTTCTTGTTGTTTTTATTTGTTTGTTTGTTTGTTTGGAGTGGAAACTGGGAAAGGAGAAACTTACATGTAAATAAAGAAAATATCTAATAAAATATTGACAGTTGAACACTAATTGTATGCTCATTGTACTATAACAAAACAAACAAAATCAATGAACATCTTATGAGAATATTTAGGATCTTTTTAACTAAAACAAAGGTAGGGTTATTTTGTTTTGATTAAAACTCAAAAAACTAAGAATATATGTGAAAAAGAAAAATTATCTTGACTACATCTTTTTACAGAAAGATATTCTTCTTTCTCATAATGTGTGTAGCAGTGACCAATTAAGAGAAGCACTTTTCTGATACTATCTAATTCATGTAACTGAATAAGACAGTCATTATCATTATTTTGAACAGAAAGGTAGTAATGTAGTAATGTAGTAATGTTGTAATGTCTTACAGGTAGGAAACTATTCACCAAGGAAACCATTAATGGAGTCAAAGGCTAACAATGGATGTGAGGGGAAATTGATGTACCACAAAGAAAGGGAATTATTATCTGTATCATAAAAATAGTTTTTTTCAATTACCTAACAATAGAAGGTGGTAAGAAAGAAGCAGCCCAAGATGAAGTAAAATGTGTCAATATGCATTACACAAATTAAGAAATTCAAGTGATCAGCAAATATGAATGTTGTATTAGTTACTTTTCTGTTGCTGTGATAAAACAACACGGCCAAGACAATTTACAAAAATATTTTATTTGGTCTTACAGTTCCAGAGCCTGTGTCCATAATGCCCAGGGCAGTATCGTAGCTGGCAGCAGGCAGGAGAGCTGGGGCACTCAGAGCTGTGTCCTTTAACACAAACATGAAACAGAGAAAGTGAATGGGAAGTGTCATAAGATGATAAGCTCTCAAAGCCCACCCCGAGTGACATACTTCCTCTAGCAAGGCATTGCTACAGAGATACTTGGATGTTCTGCTAGTTAATCTAACAATGACATTTCAATTGAGCCTCTCTATTCATTAAATATTAATAAGATCCACAACACCAGCTGTTCTGACTTGTAATTATTTTGAAATGTTTCTCAATTAAGTATTTGAGAAAACAGGTCTCATATTTATTTATCGTTAATAAATCTTCACTTAAAATGCAAATGTATAGAATATTCAAAAGAACATCACATTCAGAACTGAAAGAAAATTAGATCATAAACAACTATCCCATCTGTCCTTCCCAACCCTTCTTCCCTGCAGCTCCCCCTTTCTCACAAATTCATGAACTTTTCTTCTTTAATGAATACATTTAATTGTTATTTATGTAGATGGGAAAACACTAAAATACTATTTACAAAGACAATGTGAATAATAGTTATGTAATTTTTAGGGCAGCTGTTAGGGAACTTGCTGGACAAGACATCTGCCAAGCAAAACAGCAGAGGGGAAATGGAACTACCCCAAGAGAGAGAAGTGTATTGCTGTTAGTTAGCAACCCTGGAAGGGCAAAACAATGCAAACCCTCTGACATTAAACATGAAGAATTTGGAGTTTGCCTGAAGAGTTTCCTCACTTTGCCTCCTCCATTGCTTCCCTTTCGAATGGTAATGTGTAGTTTGTGTCATGTTATCTTGGAAATATATGAATTTTGAACTTTGCTGTTGAATTTACAGGTAGTTATTGTTCAAAGATTGGTGTGTGTTTCATTAGAAACTTTTAACTTTTAAACTGTGTTGAGCTGAAAGAATATGGGAGCTTTTACATTTGGATTAAATGCATTTTGCCATCTGATATGGCTACCAGCCCTTAGGAGCCAGGATGTGGACTGACCCATATGAACTCATATATTTCAATACTTTGTTCACCATTGCTGGGATGGCTTGGGAATGCTTTTTTTTTTTTTTGGTTTTTTCACCACCGCCCGGCATGGCTTGGGAATGCTTAATTGATAGATCTTGTTAAAGGAGGCTAGTCACTGCCTTTGAGGTTTATTTTTTTATTTTTATTATTTTATTACTATTTTTATTGATTTAAGTTTTACTGCATTATGATGAGATATATAATTTCAATTTATCTGAATTTGTTAACATTTAAAAACCTATTTTAAGTAAATAGAATAATATCATATTCTTCTTTCCCTTTTGTACCCCAACTTGTCCCAGAGACCCCGCCTTCAATACTTGCCATACCTTTTGGGTTTTTTTTTATCATATTCTTTAAAATCTATAAAGTATTGTAACAGTAAAAATGAGTATTATAAAAGTTGTTTGATATAAAACAACACTCAATTGAACTGTCTTATGTTGATGCTTGTTTACAGCAATACTGAAAATACAAATGTTTTTCTAAATATAAATTTTAAATAACTCCAAACATATTAACTGTATGATATTTTAAAATAATATATCACTATTAGTTTTTTTAATGAACATAAATAGTTAAAGACTTTTTGTTTGCTTGTTTATTTATTTATTTTTTTTAGTAGAGCTTAAAATCTTGGCTCTTACTGTGGTACAAACCCAAAATCCCAAAATAAAAACAATTTTTAGACATTGAAGTTCATTGTAATAAGGCTGTACTTCAATGACCCTCACATCAGCAAAGGATTTTACTTCCATACTAGGTAGGCTAAGTTGACAGTTCTGCTGTGCCAAGGAATTGTAGGCATGATTTTTGGACACAGATTCATTGCTGTGGTCAAAGTTTTTTGACATGAGTGATTGTCTTCATTCTCAGCCCACAGGGAACAAGTTACATTCATTTAAGAAATAGTGTGTGTAATAAGCTGGTGCCCTGAGCAGACCTTGGGTACAAACTCCCCAGCCAATCCCACAACAGCCAGAGTAAGCTCCACTTCCAGACGGTCTAACATACCCAGGATCATAGGATCAGAGGTGAGGAGGACACAACATCTGTCTCAAGATCAGGAGTAACTGGGACCAGCCAGATCCATGCACACAGGAACTCTGCCAGTCCAGTGGCACGGTTCCATCTAGTTTGTCTGTGCAGGTGCCCAGAGCAGACCTTGGGTGCAAACTCTGCAGTAAGTTCCATAATTCCCAGAGGAACCTGTACTCCCACATACTCTAATAAGCCCAGAATCACAGAATCACAGAGACAGCTTAACTCTGAGGAGTTCTGACACAACCAGGATTGCAGGAAGGACAGGCCTCAGTCAGATTTAACCAGGATAGGTAGCACTAGGGACAACCAGATGGTGGGAGACAAGTTTAAGAAAATAAGTAACAGAAACCAAAGTTACTTGGAATCATCAGAACCCAGTTTTCCCACCATAGCAAGTCCTGGACATACCATTACACCGGAAAAGCAAGATTCAAATATCAATCACATCTCATAATGACGATAAAGGACTTTAAGAAGGACATAAATAACTCCCTTAAAGAAATACAGAACAACACAGGTAAACAGCTAGAAGCCGTTAGAGAAGAAACACAAAAATCCCTTAAAGAACTACAGGAAAACACAATAAAACAGGTGAAGGAAATGAAAAAAAATCCAGGATCTAAAACCAGAACTAAAAACAATAAAGAAATCACAAAGGGAGACAACCCTGGAGTTAGAAAACTTAGGAAAGACATCAGGAGTCATAGATGCAAGCATCTCCAAGAGAGTACAAAAGAATCTCAGGGGCAGAAGATACCATAGAAAACATTGACACAACAGTCAAAGAAAATGCAAAAGCACAAAGCTTCTAACCCAAAACATCCAGGAAATCTAGGACACAATGAAAAGACCAAACCTAAGCATAATAGGTATAGAAGAGAGTGAAGACTCCCAACTTAAAGGGCCAGTAAGTATCTTCAACAAAATTATAGAAGAAAACTTCCCTAACCTAAAGAAAAGGATACCCATGAACATACAAGATGCCTACAGAACTTCAAATAGACTGGACCAGAAAAGAAATTCCTCCTGTCACATAATAAATAAAACACCAAATGCACTAAACAAAGAAAGAATTTTAAAAGTAGTAAAGGAAAAAGGTCAAGTAACATGTAAAGGCAGGCCTATCAGAATTACAACAGACTTCTTACCAGAGAAGCTAGAAGATCCTGGGCAGATGTCATACAGACCCTAAGAGAACACCAATTCCAGCCCAGGCTACTATACTCAGCAAACCCTTAATTACCACAGATGGAGAAAACAAGATATTCTATGACAAAATAAAATGGACACAATATCTTTCCACAAATCCAGCCCTACAAAGGATAATAGATGGAAAACTCCAACATAAGGAGCAAAACTACACCCTAGAAAAAGCAAGAAAGTAATCTTTTAACAAACCCACACAAACACAATTCTACCTCTAACAACAAAAATAACAGGAAGTAACAATTACTTTTTCTTAATATCTCTTAATATGAAAATTAATATTACCAACATATTCTAATGGATTGAAACTCAAAAATATGAGGAATTAGAAATTTTTTGGCTGTCACCCAGTGGTCTCTCTAATTTGGTAATTGGAGAAATAGTTCCACTATTGTATAATCCATATATACTTTCTGCTTGTTTGTATGTGACAGTGTCTTGCTGTGTACTACATAATGGTCTTGAAATCATGCTTCTCCTATCTTAGCCTATTAGTAGGATTATTTATTTGATGTTTTTACACAATGCTATGGTTTTCAGAACAGCTTACATATTTCAAAATTATTTATACAGCCAAAAGAAATGTAGACAATTTATTTGGGAGGTGGCTTGTAAGATAACAACAAAGAGTGAGACTGAATGATTTGCTTGATATTTATAATTATTGTATCAATTTTGAAGAAGAGAACTTTACAAGTTACTCTTTTTCTGAGATGAATGATTTCTAAAATCATCACAGTCAATGAACCAGTTTCTTTCCCTCACCCAATGTCTGTGCCACCCTCCAAGCAGAATCATTGTTCATTGACACATCTGGTGAGTAACTTCATGTGCTTTGAGTTTTAATAAAACTCATGACATTCCAAGTGACTCTTGTTCTGCTCCAATTTTGGGTCAAGATGAAACCTCTAAGCTGTTCCTTCCACCATGTACTTACTAGGCTGTAGAGGACTCCATCCCTCTGAAGCCCAAATAAATTCTTTTATTTAAAAAGTTGCCTTAATCATAATGTCTTATCACAGCAATGGAAGGATAATTAAGACATTGTCATTTGGGAAAATGAAGATTATATAAAAATGATCAATGAGATTAAATAACATTGATAATATTTAAACTTTGAAAAAACAGATTATTATTTTTCAAAATCACTGGCATTGGTGATATTTTGAGACAATTTAAGTAAATGTCAGAAAGTAATGTTATAATTATATAGTATATTTAGTATAACAGACTAAACATCCCAGATGAGCACAGCAATGTTGGATAGGTGGAATTTCCAAAATAACATCATAAGTAACATTTTTTAGTTTGGAGTGGATGATGTGTTGAATGAAAAATAAAGGAAAAACATAAATGAAAAAGCAAAGAGAATGAGGTGTGACAAGATCGAGGGCAAATACAAGGAAGGACACTGCACGTGAAGCACCCTGCTTAAAGAGTACCCAGAGGAACAAAATTGTTAGCAAATAATTATTTATAACAGACATGTTAATTTATAGTTTTAGAAATGTAGGTTCAATAATAATTTCAAGCTATCTCCAATGAATGTTAAACTCAATAAAATACATTTTAATTTTCAAAATGCTAATTCTTATACAAATGCTAAGCTCACCAAGAAGACCCTCAGGCAAAGTGTGGAATTTACAGCTGTAAAAGTTAATTTACATGAAAGAGTTCTCATGCCTCCTTCAGAAACAGCTTGGTCCTTAAAAGCAACAGACAAACCAGATATACATGAAAGAACACACAAAGTTAAGCAGGAAGCATTGACAGCTGCAATCATTTATTTTTCAAACTCCTGGTCATGCTATAGCATGCCTACTAGATATGAGGTAGAATAAAAAAGACAAAAAGTTGATGAAAGATATAACCAGAAGGCCTTTAACACTTTTTCAAACACATTATTAATATGTCCTTGAATTTTAAATTAAAATCATATCAATGGAAATTAGTTTTATGCTACTAAATTTTCTGAACATTCCCTTTGTTGTAGCCAAGTTATAAAATAAAATCCATTAAAAGTTAATTTTTAAGTTTTGATTAATTATAAAAATGACTCTTACTAAATCACATATTTGCAGAAACACTAAATATTAAGGTGTACCTAGCAAACAGAGTTCTTACAGTTTCATTTATTAGTTGTTAACTGAACTGGAAGACATGAAGCTCAGTGATTGCATGGTTGCCATGCCTTGAGGTCCTAGACCCCCTTAGATGCTCTGCAACTTTAAAAATAGTTACTGTCTTTTAATATGCATAATGTCTATAGTTACATAACTAAGTCGAATAAGTGTTTGTCTAACTTTCAAGATTTTTTTAATCTTCATTCTTTTTATATAAAGTTTTTACTTAGTCTTTGAGAATTTCATTCATGCATTCAATGTATTTTGATCTATGTATTTTGTAAGAGGGTAACTCCTCTTATACCCTATACATTTTCTCCATTATTTTCTTTTACCCTCTGTTTAAAGAAATTATAGGCATAATGTTGTGATGCATTGTATAAAGTTTATGCTTGTGTTATTCAAAGGCTAATTTCTCTACCATCATATATTGTTTCAATCCAGACATGGTATTGTAATATGTCAAGAATTAGCATTTTGAATTACGTCAAGAATCTCCTGTCTCAAGTCTGTATAAACAATAGTTAAAATTTATTCTCTGCATTGTCAATAGAAGCTGTTTACCCAGTGGTTGAGCAGAAGAGAACATAGGAGAGGACTTCTACCAGCCAGGGAAGGGAAAGAAAAACGAATATGACGAATTGAACCATGAGAAAGAAAGAGAGGAGATATCATGAGAATTTAGCTGAAGCATGAAAGTCCCTAAATACAAGTATTATGGAGGTAGCTAGATTAGCCTAGAGAATTAAAATATAGATCTATGACTGCCAAGTCTGGTCTGGGCATGGATAGGATAGAATGGCATATTTCCCACCCCTTGAACAGAGTCAGCACAGCATAGGCCTCCAAGAGTGTTGATGGCTGCTGTGAGCATAAGGTTTATTTACATAGATAGCTACAGATAGCTGTAGATAGATAGATAGATAGATAGATAGATAGATAGATAGATAGAAGAAAGAAAGAAAGAAAGAAAGAAAGAAAGAAAGAAAGAAAGAAAGTTTTTTTCTTCACATTCCTCCTTTGAGGAATATTCTTTCTGCCAAGGTTAATGACTCCATGATAATCAGAGGAATCACAAGTCTTGTAGTCAAGGATATGACTAATGCCTAAGTAAAATGGTAGAAGGTGTTGACCTTCAAGACAGCCTTTAAGGCTGTGGGAAAGAATGATGAAAACATGAGTTCAAAAAAACTACTCTTTCAACTATGCAAAATATAAGAATACAATATAAATTACATAAGGGGCTGCAAGAAACTAGAAAAACAGAGGCAACTCCAATATGAGCCAGCTTGTTAGAAAGATGCAGAGACAGGTAGATAAA
The DNA here is from genome assembly GCF_008632895.1 of Mastomys coucha. Taxonomy (NCBI): domain Eukaryota; kingdom Metazoa; phylum Chordata; class Mammalia; order Rodentia; family Muridae; genus Mastomys; species Mastomys coucha. Next base: position 58,328,400 of record NW_022196912.1, read on the forward strand.
AGGGCATACAGACCCCTAAATTCAGGGTCAGTCTGGGATAGAAGAAATTTAGGTCTAGGCCCATGCTTGGTAGCAATGGCAATTTTGGGGTAAAGTCTTACCCAGATAGTTTAACCAGGGGAAGGCCAATCTCCTAATTCTTTTGCAATGTTAAAAAAAAAGTGTCCTTGCTGTCTCTAAGAATCAACCTGCTGGGGTTGTGATATACTGATTCATGGGATAATCAAGAGAGAACCTGGGATAATGACTGACTTGATATATAAATAAAAAGCTGGGCTTTTGATCTATAAGAAATGATATATCCAGACAGGTTTTAGAATAGTAAAGCCAGTCAGTGGTGACATATGCCTTTAATACCAGTACTTGGGAGGCAGAGGCAGAGGCAGAGGCAGACAGATTTCTGAGTTTGAGGCCAGCCTGGTCTACAGAGTGATTTCCAAGACAGCCAGGGGTATACAGAGAAACCCTGTCATATTAAGCAGAATATCTGGGTAATATATGAAGTCTTGTATTATGAAAATTAATCTAATCTTCACTCCCAAGAACTTGTGTAAATATAGAGCCTTCAAAACTCAATTTATTCATTTCCAGTTTTCTATTACTTATTGTCTTTGTTGTTTAATTTCTTAAATGATAGCACCTGTACTTAATTCTTTATGCTAACTGTTCAAAATTCTGCTTGATATTTTACTCTTGATGGGATGTGATGCTTGGAAATGACCATATCTCCATCCTCTTTGATTAGGCATTGTTTCTACATTTATTGATTTCTAGCTCTAAATTTTCGATTTTTCATATTATATCAAGATTTCTAGTTTTTACCAAATCAATGTTGTATAACAAAGATCTGATTTTCAAAGCATTGTCTCCATTCTTGTAAAAATGAAAGTAGTTTTCCACAATGAAGGATTGAATATGCATTATTCTATTTCCCCATTACCACAAGATCTTCAAATTTTTCAATAGATCTCTTCTAGAAGCATTCATACTTTCTTTCCCCTTTCTTCTATTAACACATCTTTTAGAGTCTAAGTTCACATTATATGTGGTATTTAGTTTCTTATTTTTGTATATTCTTTAAGTCTCTCCATATTTGTATGATCCCTCATCATAAATTATCTATGCAATTATGTACTTTGGTGAAAACAAAAACAAAAGAACCACTGTTTTATTTGCAGGAAATTTATGCAACCAATGACTCTTTAGCTTGTCCACTTCAAGTGAGTCTTCTAATAACTCCCTTTTTCCCAATGAGATCAGTCTATAAACACCATTTCAGAAAAATACATGATATTGCAAGCTAATTACTGTGTTATTTTCTACATCTTCTGAAGTTCTGGTTGCATGATAAAATTTAGCAGTTTTTAGTAATAGTTTAAATACCAAAGTGTTTCTTAACCATGTCCCTCCACTGCAAATGAAGTCTATTTAATAAGAAATACTTAATCTCATTAACCTTTATTCTTCTTCTTTAGTGTTTGAATATGTGTTCTTTGATTGTGATTATATATGCATATGTATAAATATATCATAGATGATATATTGCCTATATTTTACAAATAAATTTTAAGCTATTGAAGAAAAATTGTATTCAGAAATTTTGTATAATTATCATGAGTTTTATAATAGAACTATACTTGCTTGATTTGCAATGTAATCCACTTAATAAACAAATACTTTAAGATGAATAAGATGTAGAGTTTATAGCCTGTTATGATATAGACCCAACAAATGTGAAAGAAAATGATTTCCTGAATTACCATTAAAGACAATGCAAGAACATGCAAGAAGCAAACATCCAAAATTTCTAACTACATACATCTCAACCTAAGAGAAAACAGTTCATAGCATAAGGTTATGGTTACTTAGCGTTAATATATACATTCATCTGAGCAGATTGAAACTTGAGTAACTTTTTCTGTGAGTTTCAAAAAAGTAATTTCTTTATAATTAAATTATTTTACAATGAACTTTATAAATAAAAATGACCAGTGATTTTTATTCTTATCTTCACTAGTAAAATCTCTTAAGGGGATCCTCTGAGCAATACCTCATTGTGTGACATTTACACACTAGAGTATTACTCAGCTGTTAAAAAAAAATAAGTCGGCCTTAACCCAGAGACACAGATGAGAGCCGCCATTTTCTCTCTAGTGAGTTTCTAAGACTGGAGCAGCTAGCTGGGACGCATGGGCCCCATGAGTCCCAGGGGAGCTGCAGGGTGGCAGGGACAGGATCCTCTTAGCTTCCTAGTGACGGAGGTGGATCAGCATCCTACTCTGCTCCTTCCCTGTAAGTGGAGGGCCTACCTCCAGGGAGCGACTTAACCCAAAGACTCAGGTGAGAGCAGGCATTTTCTCTCCCATGAGTTTCTAAGACCGGAGCAGCCAGCCAAGAGGCACAGGCCCCACAAGTCTCAGGGGACTTGCAGGGTGGCAGGGACAGGACAAGCTCTAGTCAGAGACACTAAGAACATCTAACACCAAAAATCAAGAGATGGCAAAACACAAACACAAGATTCCTTCCAACAGAAACCAAGACTACTTGGCTTCATCAGAACCTAGTACTCCCACTGCAGCAACTCCTGGATATCCCAAAACACCGGAAAAGCAAGAATTGGATATAAAATCATATCTTACGATGCTGAGAGAAGGAACTTAAGAAGGACATGAATAACTCCCTTAAACAAATAGAGGAGAATACAGGTAAAGAGGTACAAGCCCATAAAGAGGAAACAAAAAAAAAATCCCATAAAGAATTACAAGAAATCACAAGTAAACAAGTAGAAGCACTTAAAGAGCAAACTCAAAAATCCCTTAAGGAATTGCAGGAAAACACAAACAAACAGGTGAAGGAATTGAGTAGAACCATCCAGGACCTAAAAGTGGAAGTCGAAACAATAAAGAAATCACAAAAAGAGACAACTCTGGAATTAGAAATCTCCAAAATTGACCATGTAATTGGTCACCAATCAGGCCTAAACAGATACAAGAAGATTGAAATAATTCCTTGAATCCTATCAGATCACCATGGACTATGGATGCTCCTCAATAATAACATAAACAATAGAATGCCCACATACACCTGGAAGCTTAACAACACTCTACTCAATGATAATTTGGTCAAGGAAGGAATAAAGAAAGAATTTAAAGACTTTCTAGAGTTTAATGAAAATGAAGCCACAACATACCCAAACTTATGGGACACAATGAAAGTAGTCCTAAGAGGAAAACTCATACCTTTAAGTGCCTCCAAAAAGAAACTGGAAAGAGCATATATCAGCAATTTGACAGCACACCTTAAGGAACTAGAATAAAAAGAAGCAAATTCACCCAAGAGGAGTCAAAAGCAGGAAATAATCAAACTCAGGGCTGAAATCAACCAAATAGAAACAAAATGATCTATACACAGAATCAACCAAACTAGGAGCTGGTTCTTTGAGAAAGTCAACAAAATAGATAAAACATTAGTCAGACTAACTAGAGGGCACAGAGATAGTTTCCTAATTAAAAAGATCAGAAATGATAAAAGAGACATAACAACAGACACTGAGGAAATCCAGAAAATCATGAGAACCTACTACAAAAGCCTATACTCAACAAAACTGGAAAGCCTGGATGAAATGGACAATTTTCTAGACAGATACCAGGTACCAAAGTTAAATCAAGATCAGATCAACGATCTAAACAGTCTCATATCTGCTAAGGAAATAGAAACTGTCATGAATAGGTTCCCAACCAAAAAAGGCCCAGGACCAGATGGGTTTAGTGCAGAGTTTTATCAAACCTTCAAAGAAGACCTAATACCAATACTCCTCAAACTATTCAACAAATTAGAAACTGAACGCACTCTACCCAATTCGTTCTATGAAGCCACAATTACGCTTATACCTAAACCACACAAAGACCTAACGAAGAAAGAAAACTTCAGACCAATTTCCCTTATGAATATCGATGCAAAGATACTCAATAAAATTCTTGCAACTTGAATCCAAGAACACATCAAAACGATCATCCATCATGATCAAGTAGGCATCATCACAGGGATGCAGGGATGGTTCACTATACGGAAATCCATCAACGTAATTCACTACATAAACAAACTCAAAGAAAAAAACCATATGATCATCT
>NW_022196912.1:58333188-58333568 GCF_008632895.1 Mastomys coucha
GGCAATCTACAGATTCAATGCAATCCCCATCAACATTCCAACTCAATTCTTCACAGACTTAGAAAGAGAAATTTGCAGATTCATCTAGAACAACAAAAGACCCAGGATAGCCAAAACTATTCTCAACAATAAAAGAAGCTATGGTGGAATCACAATCCCAGACCTCAAGCTGTACTACAGAGCAACTGTGATAAAAACTGCATGGAATTGGTACAGTGACAGGCAGGTAGATCAATGGAACCGAATTGAAGACCCAGAAATGAACCCAGGCACCTATGGTCACTTAATCTTTGACAAAGGAACTAAAACCATCCAGTGGAAAAAACACAGCATTTTCAACAGATGGTGCTGGCTCAACTGGCAGTTAACATGTAGAAAAA
>NW_022196912.1:58335292-58338900 GCF_008632895.1 Mastomys coucha
CTGTGCCCCAGTGTAGGGGAATGCCAGGGCCAATATGTGGGAGAGGGTGGGGTGGCAGGCATGGGGAATGGGGAGGAAACAGAGGTTTTTTTTTTGTTGTTTTTGTTTGTTTCTTTGTTTTTTGGAGGGGAAACTGGGAAATGAGAAATTTACATGTAAATAAAGAAAATATCTAATAAAAAAAGAGTTACAAATGTCAAAAAAATATATATAAGTCATCATGAAATTTGAAGGCAAATAGATGGAACTCAAATCGTCTTGAGTGAGGTAATCCAGATCCAGAAAGACAAACTAGTATGTATCCAATTATAAGTGGATATCAGCTATTAAGTAACTGATAATCATGATGCATTCCACAGACCCAGAGAGCTCTAAAATAGATGCATGGATATCTATGGAAATAGAAATAGAGTGGAATTTGATAGTAGACTCACAACAAGTAGGATTGTGAATGGGGATCAAGTGGATGGTATTAGGGATAAAGGAAAAGTGTGTGGGAAGAAAATACTGAAATTATAGGGCATTTTGGAGTGCATGTGCAAACCTAGTGCAATAGAAACTCCCAGGATTCCCTAAAGTTAACCCTAGAAAGGACTCCAAGTAATGAAGAAAATGTAAATAGACACCTGCCAATGGTGGGATTGGGACACCAATCCAGCTACAAAACCTTTGACTTACAGTCTATGCTGCCTATAAGATGTATGACAGCAAAGGGGCACAGAATTTGGGGAAATGGAAAACCAATGATTGGTATACTTTGAGGCCCAAGATATGGAGCCATATTCTATAAACAGTTAATTATATGTGGTGGAATTAGGATACCAATCCAGTTACAGGGGTTCCTGGTCTTGTCAGCTACTATTGCAGTACCAATGCCAGAGGCAGCATCAATGTTGGAGGAAAACATCAGTGGAGGCAGGCAGTGGGAGGTGATGAAGGGCTGAAGCAAGGGGCAGGGTTGGCAGAAGTGTGAGCGTGGCCTGCCAGATGGGTTCAAGTTCCAGTGATAAGTGCTTCAGGAGAAAGAGAACCCTTCCCCAAGTGTTTAAAGCTCAGGAAAACAGCCATTCTCAAACAATTCTGAAGAAATAACTTGTGGATACAGACCTTTAAAACAATGAGGAGTTAGCATGGGATCCAGGGGTGGATGCTTGCCATTCGCTCAGTTTGAAATGCTAGTGATGCTTGATTTGCCTGGGGAAGGACTCCAGGTGTTTTCCCTATGTGGCTGAGTGTTATGGCTTCTCAGAGAGGTATTGTGGTTATTTGCTCCAGGGTAAGTAGAGGCAGGCAGGGAGCTGACCTAACTCCTACCACTTAATTCTTAGATTCATGGGGTTTGAGCTCACTCAAACTTACCAGTTCTTTTGTCTGATGGTAAGGTCCACTTGTCCCACACACTCATGTCTAGTGTTTCAGAGCTGCCTATAACTCCAGGTGTAGGTGTTCTGATTCTTTATTCTGGCATTGCCTGAATCTATTTTGGTGTTTTCCTAGAAAATAATACGCACTTCTTTAAGGAAATGTTCTTGTTTCCTTATGCTTTGTTCTTTAGTAATGACGTAAAGAAGACCTAAAAGCATGAGGAATACATTGAAATGTAAGTAAACAAAGCTTAGACATGCAAAATGGCAGTGAAGGTGCTGTAGCACAGGATAGAAGACTGAAGTTTTCAGGATTCAGTGGCTTGACTGGAGCCCCATACTACTATTTCTAACTACAGGCATCAGAGCAGGCCCTCAAGTGATATCACCACTGCTACCGTTCCTAGGGCCAATGACCTGGACTGCTGTCAACCAAACAAAATGAGCAACTATATGGCCCCACTCCCTTCCCTTTACCCAATCCCAGATTCCTATAGTGCTTGGAAAGAATGAGTAGAGGTTGTCAAGGAAGGGAATGAAGTAGTCGTTGTTCATGGCATATCTATCAGGGAAGAGAAAGGACACAAGATTCTTTTGAAGTGACTGATTTGTTTTTACCAGGGAGCAGCTGGTGCCCTATGTCAGCAATGGAGTATACAAGAGTGAGCATTGTCCACATCAGGCCTGAGAATTAGAAAGACTCCTCTTAGCCAACCCTGAAATTAGTAGAATATGTAAGTGAACATAAATTTCACTCCTATGCTAGTTCACCAACTGATGGTGGGTACTAGGGTTTGGTAGGTGGCCATAAAAATATCCATGATTTTATGTCATGGAACAAGGAGGTAAACATAGACAAGAGATATAGCAAATCAATATAATTTATTTAAAAGGAGTAGTTTCAAGGAGGAAGTGGACAAACAAAAGCACAAGAATTCAACAACAGTCATGATCAAGGGATTGGGACTTTTTTGTGTCAGAGAATAGGATTTCTGGGTCATTGGTAAAGTGTGTGTTTTCTTGCCTATGTTCTTTCTGTTATATGTCAGAAGGCTGGGCTACTGACATAAGAAAAGCTTCCAGACTTCCCATAGCCAACCCTGTTCTTTCTACATTCCTGTATGTTTTATTTTCGAATGCTAGTGTTTTATCATTTGTGGTAGACCATCAGACATTACTCTTCCACCCTCTTTTCTTGCTTCATGTCTATAACGCTGCTAGAGTAAATTGTGTCCTGTTTGTACAAGCAAATGATCTGATGGAAGGTGTAGGTAGGCTTTACAAAGTATTTATATATAAAATCAGGCCCATGGATTTTAATGGCATTCATCTTTTGCCAAGTGTAATTTCTGTTGATTTTTACTTTAAATAGTTTTCTCTTTTTGATCTGAAGGGAGGGGTATAATTTTTCATCTGTAACATGAAGTACTTCAATTATCCACAGTTAAAGGCATTGAATCTTCAAACACCAAGGAAATTGAAATGAAAGACTAAGGGGGATTTCCTAGGGAATTTAAAATTGAAAAACTACTTAATGTTTTGCTCACTCTCTTTAGCATAAAATTAAAGTTATTTCATTAACATATACTTAAATAATTTTATATTCTTGTAGTATATATATTTAAATTTGGAGAAAAACAGCTACCTACATCAAACGGTTTTGCATCATCTAAAAGAATATTTTAATTGGTCCATCTGGCATTTGAAATAATACTCTACTTATTATGAAGCAGGTGTTAGTCTGAATATCCTGTTCTTAATTAAGGCATTACAAAGTAAGATTACATTTTCTGGTTTTAAATTTAAAATCTAAAGTTAGTCGCCATGAAAAACAAAATATATGGAACTATAAATTTGAACTGATTAGTAAATGTTATTTATTTAATGTTATGGAAAGCATGAATTGTTTTGGATTTGAGACATATAAAAATGTATATTGGTATATGGACATTATATTAAAACTTTATTTACTTACCCCAATTGAGAAATCCAGTTGTACTCTTTAGTTTTATAAGGTTCTGAAGAGTTTTGAAATGGATTGAATGACTTGAAGTAATCTTGTGTGTATGTGTGTGTGTGTGTGTGTGTGTGTGTGTGTGTGTGTATGTAAAGTAAAGAAAGAAAATTTATTTTTGCTACATTTGGAAAAGTAATGAATTAATAGTTTCAATAGCATGGTATAAGCCGGGCGGTGGTGGCGCACGCCTTTAATCCCAGCACTTGGGAGGCAGAGGCAGGCGGATT
>NW_022196912.1:58339037-58365214 GCF_008632895.1 Mastomys coucha
AAAAAAAAAAAAAATAGCATGGAATAGTGATTCAAATATTCTTAGTCCATGGGAAGTAGGATTATTAGGAAGTGGGGCCTTATTGGAGGAGTTGTAGCCTTAAAGGAAGTATGTCACTGTGGAGGCGGGGCTTTGAGGTCTTCCATACCCTTCTCTTGGCTGCCTGTAGAAGATAGTCTCTTTCTGCCTTTGGATCAAGATGTAGAACTCTCAGATCCTTCTTCAGCACCATTTCTGCTTGTACTCTGCCATGCTTCCCATGATTATAATAATGTACTGAACCTCTGAAACTGTAAGCGAGACTCAATTAAATGCTTTCCTTTATAAGAGTTGGCTTGGGTATGGTGGTTCTTCACAGCAATAAATTCCTAACTAAAATAGCTGGCAAAATAGCTTAGAAAGGTACAGTACTTGCTGTTGTGAGTCAAAACTTTTCTTTGGCATACTCAACACACAAGTGTTCTTATCCTATATGGGGGCCCATGACAGAGCAAAGTTCTGATATCACCAATGCCCAAGTTATTGAATGGAGTTTCTTAGAAGAGTATGAGTAAGGGGTAACTTGCAGGAGCAGATGACTCAGAGCCAGGGGTATCACCAAGCCTATCCCAGCCTGGGTGACTGGTTATCAAAGCTAAAACCCTGAAACATACTAAACAAACTGCAGGTAGTTCAACATGTTGTTGAGTATCCTTTTCAAGTGACTCAGTTGCTCTAAACATCTTCCAGGTAGCTTGGTTTCTCCTTTTTCTATGCAGCTGATCTGTTTTTAACCTCTTCTTTACAGTTTGCTTTGTTTACTCTTTCTTTTTTTTCAGTGGAGTGGAAAGGAGTTGAGAGTAGTTAATATGATCAATTTTAGGGACTTACAAAAACTATGTTCAGTTGTTTTCCTTCCTGACTAAGGAGCTCCCCTATAAGATGGAATGTTCCAATAATGGAGAAAACTGTTTCATAATGACTGCCACCAGGTCTTACAAGACCTTAGATAACTAGGAACTGTATAGTGGAAGGACAGAACATCTTCCTCCAAGTCATCTTTTGATTTCCATGCATGCACATCTCCCTAAATAAATACATGCTAAAAGAAAAGACTTTAATAAAGTCTTGGGACCAACCTTTTCTTCCTTCCTTCCTTTCTTCCTTCCTTCCTTCCTTCCTTCCTTCCTTCCTTCCTTCCTTCCTTTCTCTTTCTTTCCCTTTCTCTTTCTTCCTTTCTTCCTTTCTTCCTTTCTTTCTTTCTTTCTTTCTTTCTTTCTTTCTTTCTTTCTTTCTTTCTTTCTTTTTTATCTTCAATCTTTTTTTTACAGTCCAGTCATTATCCCACTCCTTTTTTGCCTTCTGACAGTTCCTCATCCCATTCCTCTTCCCCTGTCTCCAAGAGAATGTCTCCACACCCCCATACACACCCACACACACTGCCAGACCACCCATTCGTTGGGGCCTCAAGTCATTCAAGGGTTAGGTGCGTCTTCTCTATTGAGACCAGGCCAGGCAATCCTCTGCTGTGTATTTTTCAGGAGCTTCGGACTAGCTAATGTATACTACCTGGCTGGTGGGAGGCAGAGGCAGGCAGATTTCTGAATTCAAGGCCAACCTAGTCTATAGAGTGAGTTCCAAGACAGCACAGAGAAATCCTATTTCAAAAAAACCAAAATAATAATATATATATATATATATATATATATATATATATATATATATATATATAGGCATAAAAATCCTCTGGGCCAAAGATCAGCTTTTCTTGAGAATCCAAAACAAAGAATTCAAACATTTCTTTCTTTACTTCACTAAACAGGAGTGAAAAGCAGTTGATCCCTGTTGAAATAAGAGGGTAATAAAAAGACGATGGGATGGAGTGATGCCATCATATATGGGATCATTCAATATTCCTTCTCCAGGAAAGCTGGCCAAGGGCCAATTAGCTATAAATGACTGACATAGAAAGTATGTCTCTATGCTGGAGAATGACTTTCCCAAATGGTTCCTTCAATTAGTTTCAGGACATGGACTCTTGAAGACTTAACATAGGACCATCTATCCTAAACTGTCTAGTTAAAGAGACTATTGATATTTAAATATAAAGAAAGAAGGCTGACTTAATGTAAGCACTATGGGTGGAAGAACAAATACAGCATTTCAGTGACTTTCTAAGATCCATCTCCCAGTATGTTTCTCAAGAAAATTGATTCACTTTTCTATACCTCAAACATTAAAATATAAAGCCTTGACTAAGAAACAGATTTTTAAAATTAATATTCCATTGGATTCCTTCAAACAATTTCCTGGCAAAGTTTGATATAATTTTGAAAAAATTTATTGTGAACACTTTGGCTTTTTACCATCCCAACATATATAAAACTTACTAAATTTTCCTTAGAATCCTTATATAAAACAGTAAATGTGAGGCAGACAATAGCTTTGTTGATTGGGAAGACTTTAGGTTAAACAGCAAGCAAGAAGCAAAGTGAATCAAATCTGAGAAGGCAGAAACCTCTTGTGGTGCATGGAATTCACTTTACTCAACACTATTGCAAAGATCTATTAATTTTTAGTTAAGTGAATGTAAAGAAAATTCAAGAAGAAGCTACCTCCTGAATTAAAAAAATATATAAGCACTCTGGCTAATCGGCATACATTTTTTTTTCTTTTTCTCTTTTAAAATTATCTTTAACCTTTTATTTTTTACAGTCCAGTCATTATCCCCCTCCCTGTCCATCCTCCAACACTTCTACCCCCATCACCAAGAGGTTGCCCCCCCACACACACACACATACCTTCTATCCTGTCCAACCTACTCACTCCCTGGGACCTCAAGTCTCTCCAGGGTTAGGTGTGTCATTTCTCACTGAGGCATTTTTTTTTTTAAATCTACAATAGTTTCTGCAAGTAATAGAAACCATCAAATAAAACAATCATCATCAAGCAAAATTCTATGCAAAGCAACAGTCAAATTTTGTCACAGACATATGGCATTTATTCTGTCAGATCTTCTCACTCTAAAAAGTAACTGATCAAGTAATTCTTTATCAGCATATTGGATACCAAGAGAGCAGGGAAACCTTAATACTCTGTGACATAAATAAAAAAGCAGATGCTTATGTAAAATAGGCACACTCTATCAAGAATAACAGGTACAGTTATGATTCACAAATATCTTAACAGACTTTTGCATTTTAACAAAGACCATCAGTTGTAGCTAAGTACAGCAAAACTACAAATATAGTAGCTCTTGTGAAATTTATAAATTTATCTACAAGTTTAAATAAACATAACTAGTCCATAACATTAAGCTCATCATTGTTAAGTAAATCGCTGTGTAAATATCTTGAAATATGAAATGAGCATGTGATAATTTTGTCTCTAAGGGCACGCCTATGAGGATATAGGTTCATTTGCCTAGATATAAGGAATTTATACACAGCAGCCATCAATCACTGGTTGTGTTTCTTCCCAGGGCAATCATTCCTCTAGTAATTATGTCCTGCTGCATGTTTGGACTGAATACCACTCCAGAGTTCTTGGAAAATCTGAGTCTCTCAGGGGCAGAAATGCAAAGCATAAGCTTTAGAAGACCCTAGCATTATTACCTTGAGATGCTAGCACCCAGAGGATAAAGTCAATGCCAGGGAGCATCTGCAACACATATGGGATATAGTAGTGTGGCTAGATAGATATTAGTGGGACTAGAGGAAATTATAGCTGGGCCCTTTTCATAATGAAGAGTATGTAAAGCCAAGAGCTGTAACTGCAGGACTCTAATTACTGACCTACTTCATAGCCTTAGATCATTAAGATAAGTATCTAAACCTGTGGTTCCAAGTGTCCCATAGCTTATAAGATTACTGTATAACAGGAGGTGTTCTGATGATGAACAATGACATATCATTTTGCCTTCCTCTAAGAGTCAATAAAAAATGGGGCCTGTCAGTCACTAATAGGAATATGCCTCTCAGGAAATCAGAGGCTTTTTAAAATATAGTATAAAGCCTGCTGAAAATGTGAATTGGTGTAATGGTGCTCTTGGCTCACTAAAGTCTTGATTGTTTTCTAAAATATATTCTCTATGTCTTATATGAATAGTTTTGACAGATATCACAAATGCCCAGAACAGAGAAACCAAAGTGAGAGTATAATGATAGATATAACACACATATTAGAAAGCTGTGTCAAAATATTTACAAAATTAATATAAGGCATACTTTCTATATCACAAAACAGATGATAAGTAAGTTTGTTCCAGTAATTTTAATATAAATATATTTAGTAGATTAATATAGTAGCTGTTTTTATTTATTTTTGCTAATGCCCCAATAATGACACAAAGAGACCAAGATTTATTTTCAACTTGAAGTACAATAGCTAAGCATTATTCCAATCTAATCCTCCAATCTGGCTACCTCTGAGCCAAAAACTTAGAGATACTTCATTTTGTATCAGTCTGGCCCTCCAGGCTTCAGGTGTGTTCTGCCCTGATATCTCTCTGGATCCCCTTCCTCAAGGTCTCCCCCTTACTTGTCACTCTCTCCCAGTACCCAGGCTGGTGGAAGTCATGCCCTCTCTCTTTCTCTGCCCAGCTATTGGCTGATGAGTTTTTATTGGCAAGGCAGAGGATAAATGGTGAACATTGTTTACTTCAACTTGAAACAGGAGGTATTTGAAGAAAAAAAAAACAATGCAATGCCAACCTGGAGTGCAACAAAGATATGATGACAGAGATATCAACATTTAAATAACACAGAATAACCATTAAACCATGCACAAAAATATTAGTCCTATATAAGTAGAAAAACATAAAGAATAAGTTACCAATCTACATTAGAAACAAAAGAGGTTTACAGAATTATATGACTTGTTTACTACTCGTATGCAAATACCAAAGAGGAATCATAAACTTCACAATGGAAGCAAACCATTGATTTGGCCTCGGTTTGGGCTGAGCCTAGCTCGATTTTTGAGACCTGTCATTTGTTTTCGCTTGAGAATGACTAGCAAGACCTACTGACCTCAGTGAGACTGCCTGTACATAGCTAGCTGCCACTGATATATAAATTTCTTATAGGCCCCATGAGATCATTCCCCACCCCTCACCATCTCACACCACCCCATATGTCATCTCTCCCCAGAGTTCTATCCCCATCTCCTTGCCCAGCCTATATAAGCAAATCACTGCCACCTTAAAGGGAGTTCCTGCTTCGACAAACTCTTGGCCTGGTGTGGTTCTTCTTGGGTCTCAGACACTCACAATCTGCTTAGCCCCCGAGAAACGCGACGGGTCCAGGTTCCTGTCCTTGCTGCTATCTGCTGGCAAAAGCCAACAATTGATGGGTCTTGAGTTATGTTTTCTATGAATCACTGAGGTCCTTCCAAATCAACAAAGATGTAAGCAACTTTGACAAAGATAAGAAACATCAGGCTGCTAATTCTGACCATGAACTCTGTTATGGTGATCTCAGACGAGCTGAAAAGTGAGACACAGCATATTGTAAAGACAGGCACTTACAATGTGTTTAATAAAACATGTAAGAACTTTTTTCTAGAACACAGGCATAATTTAATAGGAAAGAAAGAGCGTAATTCGACTCTGACACATTGAAAGACAGCCCACTTTAATAATGGGCTACTAGAGATTGGCTCTCAGGCGCGTGGAGTTTCTTTTCCACTGTAGTCATGAAAATATTTTGGTTTTGTGGTGTTGTTCATATTTTGAACATCTTCATTTATTTGTTTTAGATTATATGTATAATATACCAAATCATATTATTAAAAAAAAATCTAAACTAAGAAACTCCTTCTAAAGTGTTAGGTGTGAGCTTCATTTGTATATTCACTAGTAGATTATTGTCATAACTTCTGTTAACATTCAAACTTCTATCAGTTATAACTTCTATAAACAGCATGTGTTGCAACAAATGACAGAAGTCGGTTTGTGAAAACTTAAAAGATCAGCATTTTATTAAAATTTATAGGTGGTAATTTAGGATGTTCTGTGGTTTTCAAATCAACATTTAAGGCAGTGTGGGGATGGAATTCTGCTTTCATTTTTTCATTGTTTTCTAGCAAACATTGAATGAAATATTGAAAGCAAAATAGATTATGCTGTGGTACTCAGGGTATATATGCTCTTCATAGAATGGATGGCTTTCAACTTGTATTAGGAGTAATATGTATATATACATACATATATATGTGTATGTGTATATATATATATGATTTCCTTCACAATTAACTGGTTAACAGAACAGACTTTTTCTTCTAACATGGAACACTAAAAGGCATACTTCAAAAAAAAAATCAATTGAAACATACTACACTGTAGTAGCCACTAAAAATGTTGTTGGTATAATTTTTATACGTTAGAAATTGCTTGAGGAGCATAAGAAATACTTCCTTCTCCATTTGTTATGAATATCAGTAATTTGTTTTATAATTTATATTTTATCATATTTAGTTATCATGAGTACTTAATATATTTCTTTAAAATTATTCAATTGCATTTGTATAAGTGAATCCTACAAGGAACTATGTTACTAAAGAAAGTGGGCAAAGAAGCTAATTTACTATACACAAAATGATATGTAAAAAAGCTATAAAATCACCACATTTAAAATAAAAATAAAGTTCATATAAAGTAAAACCAATCTTTTCAGATTATAAAACTTAATTACTTGAATGTATGTTTACAAGTAGTAAGATTGTAATCATTTATAACCAATCAATAATAAGCGAGATCCAATTTGGTGTTTTGCTTAAGAAAAGAAAATACAATTTATTCTATGTTGAGTTGTGTTAGATCACAGAGAATGTCTTCTAGCAGTGATCAGTCACATCTTACATCATTTTTAGAAACTCACACAAACTGTTAAGCCTAGAGTCCTCTCCTTTAAAACCAGAAACCCCCACTAGACTATAAAATTCTATAAGACCTTTGATTTTGTTTTTTATAGGTTGTTATTGGATCTGCTATCCCACTTTCTTCTGCTGTGTGTGAAATGCTTATCAAAGACCAGATTACCTCCAATTCAGTACTAAACTTAATTATTTTTAAAAAGCTGGTCTTTCTTATCTGTTTGTGGAGATTTTCTCAACAATACGAAGACTCATATGCACTATGCCAAGTAAAGCAACGATGTCTCCTACCTACTTTAGGTTGTTTGGTGGTCAGAATACATAGTTGAATAAACATATACTAGATACTGGAGTGTTCTTCTTAACACACACACATGAAAACACTCACATAACACACAGCAATAAGACAATAAGTAAGTAAATAAATAAATAACCCATCCATATTTCCATTTAGTTTGAAAGTTTTACTAAGGGTTTTTATTACTATTTTATCAGTTGTCTTAAATGTGTCTTAATGTTCAGTTCAAAATATTTTAAGTAAATTTTTCTGATGAACTTGCTATTCAAACTAGAAAGTTTCAGAGTTATGTGCTATCCTGAGAGGGATCATTTTTCTCCTTGCATATTCTTCCTGTCTTCTTTAGTTATTCATCTCCCTGAGCAAGCTGTATGTATAACTCTAGCCTAAGATAGATAATTCAGTTCCCACTCTAAATTTGAGATTTCTTTTGATTCTGTAAAGGAAATTGGTGCAAACAACTTCCAGGAAATATGCAAGAAACATCTTTCTCTATCTTACTCCCTTTTCCCCTCTGAAATGCAAAACTGATTGCTTGAGTTAAAATCTATTGTGGATTTTGGGCAGACTGTAATTTAATTTTGATGTCTAATTTTGATCAAAGGTGTATGTAAGAAGGAAAGACATAAACATGTATCAAATCTGCTTTTTATTAGCATTTTGTAAACTACTAGTAGAGATAATCAGTTTGACAAGTGACTCATTTGAGTTCAACTTAACAATTTAATCATTGTGTAATTGCAGAAGTCATAGAGCAAAGCATAGTATCAGAGGACAGAGAAATAAATAATATAGTATATTATATTACAATTTACATTTCTTGTTTTTGCTGGTATGTTTGGATTTATTATTATCTTCCTAATCTGCTTTGTTCTAAATGCCTTAGTATTCTCTTTTGCTTTGAATCACATCAGTTTTATTTTGAGTGATAGAAATGGACTCATAACTTAGTGTTTGGCTACTGTAAGTCAGGAGCCTGGGAAAGTAACTCTCAATGCAATTTTTCTACAAACAACAAAAATGAGGACCCTTCATTACTACAGCAACTTAAATACAATCATATAGAAAAAGTCCATCTTTATAGGAGGTATTCTTGAACATGCTCAGTTCTAGGTCACATATTACCTATTTTTAAATATATTGATGTGAAAAGCTCTGGGCATATGGTTTAGAATTATAAAAAGCATCATTTACCCTAGGTTACCTAAATGACTATGTGCATGGTTGATTGATATAGTGGTTTGAATTGTTCATTTGTAAATTTCTCTGAAGAGTTTTATTTGAAACAAACAAAATACCCCAAAACACTGAGGTAGCTTAACAGTAATTTAAATGGGTGGAATCCCCCCATGCTCCATTATTATACACATGCCAAAGAATTGCATCAATAACTTGCCTGGTAATTTTATATAGTCTTTGATGATTCACACCATACATTTTATACATAGGTAATTTATATTTTATTACTAAAGGTTAGTTTTCTCACTTCAGTTGTAACATACCTCTTTGATAGGAGTATGCCTGAAGATTACTGTCTTCATTCTTTGCCTTAAAATATTGGAGTACTGGTATCCCAACTCTAGTTCTTCATGTTCAGATGTTTTGTTGTTTTATGTAGATGTTTTTTAATTGTCTGCATGTATATCTATCCATGACTTATGTGTTTTGTGTTAAGGGATGTCAGAACCAACAGAAAGGGGCCAGGAGTCTTCTGGAACTAGAGTTGCTTATGGTTGTTAGCTGCCATGTGGGTGCTAGGAATCGAACCTGGGACACTTCCAGTAGGAAGTGCTCTAAACCACTGAACAATCTCTCCAGACAAATTTAGATTATTTAGGGAATTTTGACATTGAAATTAATAATACTTAATATTTATTTGATTTTATGGTTTTAATTTCTTCTCATTAAAGTATAGTCTTGTGTGATGTGGCCTCTATCTGTCAATTTTTAAAGGTTATTACATTTCTTTTGACCTCTGTTAGATCTACATGGATCTAATTTTTGGGCAAGGTGGTCGATAGATGCCTGACAGAAGATTACTATCCAGGGTATATAAAGAAATCTAAAATAAAGTAATTTTATTACTTCTTTGAGACAATAATACAATGAATTTTGATTATTTTCATCCTTATGAGCCCAACTCCTTTCAATTCCATTCATCTCCCCTACTGACCAAACATTGCATCTTTTTTTTTTTTTGTTTTCTCTCCCATAAAGTCAAATTTGTGATGCCTGTGTAGCCTTGGATGTTTGTGTAATTACACTGGGGCTTGAGTCCCTATCCCTGTTGGAATTTGGTCTGACTTGAGCTTGCACAGGTCTAACTTTTATAAGTTCTGTGCATTTACATGTATAGCTGCTCTACTGTGCCCATAAGACAGTTTCATCATAGCCATTCAGCAGTTTGGCTTCTTTCCCTCCTTCTGATACACTTTCTCAACGATCATGGAGTTTTGTGGAGCAAAGAGATATTATATATTCCTCTGTGTGTGTGTGTGTGTGTGTGTGTGTGTGTGTGTGTGTGTGTGAGCATTTTGCAGTATTACTCTCTGTGTCAGTTGGACAGTGGTGAATCTGTTCTCATTTAGCATCTACTTAATCTAAAAGCTTCTCAGATGAGAGTTGAGAGATATATTGATTTATGCTATAATGATAAACTATTTCAGTTTAACACTGTTTATTTAGCAAAATAATAGTAGTAGGCTCTTCTGTCTGGCATATGACCTGTCTTGCTGTAAGTTCTTGGCCTGAAAATGGTGTGGGTTACATCTTATGGAATAGGAGTTTAATCCAATCAGAAAGTAGTTGGTTATGCCAATGAAGTTTCAGCTACTATTGCACCACTGGATATATCTTACTAGAACATGTGTCTTTGTAGTTTTGTATATGTTTCACAAAACCTTTACAGGCATCTCCTTCTTTCGATTTTCTGTGATTTTGTTGAAAACATTTTCTGGGCTTTTTAACTGGAAATCCTTCTTTTTTGTATTCCTATTATTCTTAGGTTTCATTCATAGAATCACAAGTTTCCTGGATGTTTTGTGTCAGAAACTTTCTTAGATTTAACATTTTTTGACCACTTTATCAGTTTCTTCTATCATGTCTTCTATGCCTGACATTCTCTCTTCTATCTCTTACATTCTGTTGTGATGCTTTTGAATGTAGCTCCTGTTACCTTATCTAGACTTTCCATCTCCAGGATTCCCTGAGTTTGTTTTTTGTTTGTTAATTTGTTTGTTTTTCTTTTTGTTTTATTGCTTCTATTTCCATTTTCAGGTCTTGAATAGTTCTATTTATTTCCTTTGTTTGTTTGTGTTTTCCTGGATTTCCTTAAGTGATTTAAAGGGCCTTTTAAAGGGCCTCTATCATCTTCATAAGATTAGATTTAAGTTAATTTGCTCATGCTTTAGCTTTATTGTAATGTTCAGCCCTTGGAGTAATATATCTGGGCTATAGTGGTACCATGATGTCCTAGATATTATTTTCTGTGTTCTTAATTCAGCTACAAATCATCTGGGTTTGGGGTTATTATAGGTTTAGGTTCTGATTTCTGAATTTATTTTTGTTGAGTGAATGTTTTTTATATTTTTCCCAATTGCTTTTTGACTCCAGTCTGGGCTTCTGACCTGAGTTGCCTGCAGTTCTGATGACCAGAAGGTCTAGTAGTATGTCTCTGCTGAAGATTTGGATGCCTGCATGAACTTTGGAGTTTGGGGTGCTCACATAGCCTCTGTGGTATGGGAATTCTGGGAACCGATGTAGCCTCTGGAGTTCCAGGTTCCTAGGTTCTCAGTACCAGCATGGCCTCAAGGAAGCCTTCTGCTGAAGATGTAAGCTGGGAAGGAGTGCTGTTGCATATGATTGGGAAGGGTCTTAAGGCTTGTCATTGAGCAGTGGGTGGTTCAGAAATATTAGCCACTCCTGGGAGAGCTCCAAGAGTGTAGGGAAGTGTCTTCCCTAGGGTTCTCAGTACCAGCATGGCCTCTGGTAGAGCAGGATTAAGTTTTTGCTTGGTTTAGTTTGGTTTGGTTTTTGCTTTTTAAGCCAATGTGTTATTGGCTCTTTAAAACTTCAGAAGCTGAAGCTCCAGGTTACTAGAGAACTTTCTTCAGTTTTTTTATTCCAGTTTTCCACACAGCATCTTTCCTTTCTGTTCTGCAACTCTCATACATGTGAACACTTTCAACTGTGATGGATTGAATGAGAAATGTTGTCCAGATGCTGTGAGTTGAAATAGGATTGCTCCGTTTTCTTCTTCTGCTGGCTCCTGCCATGACTTTTTACAATTGTAGTCTCTTATTGAATGGATACTAAGTTCTAGCTACTTCACTATATTGTAGTTACAGGGTGCAAAGTATAAAGGTTTGCTGGCAATCATGTAACAGCAAATGACTACCTCCTTTCCCTGCACAACCCTCAGAAAGCAAGAACTGGAAACTGGAAATATAATAGACTATTTATCCACTGCTACAGAACAGTGTATTTAACAATTAATGTTGGCCTTTACTTGTTTAATTATCATCATTTCACCATCAATAGGACAAAACGGCAACCAACAAATTGGGAAAATATCTTTACCTGATATTTTATCTATAATATTATAGATAAAATATTATTTAATTTTATTTTAAAATTTAAATAATATTTAAAATATTTAATAATATTTAATATTAAACAATATTTAAATTAAATAATTACTAAATAATCAAATGATATTTACATTATTTTAAATATTATTTTATTTTATTTTAAATATAATATTATTTTATCAGATAAAATAAAATTTTATCTTATACGCAATATCTATATCTGATAGAGGGCTAATATCCAATATATACAAAGAACTCAAGAAGTTAGACTTCAGAGAACTAAGTAACCCTATTAAAATTGGGGTACAGAGCTAAACAAAGAATTCTCAACTGAGGAATACCGAATAGCTGAGAAGCACCTAAAGAAATGTTCAACATCCTTATTCCTCAGGGAAATGCAAATCGAAACAACACTGAGATTCCACCTCATACTAGTCAGAATGGCTAGGATAAAAAACTCAGGTGACAGCAGATGCTGGAGAGGCTGTGGAGAAAGAGGAACACTCTTTTATTGCTGGTGGGATTGCAAGCTGGTACAACCACTCTGGAAATCAGTTTGGCAGTTCCTCTGGAAATTGGATATAGTTCTACCAGAGGACTTAGTTATACCACTTCTGGGCATATACCCAGAAGATGCTCCAACATGTAATAAGGTCACTTTAGGATTTTCAAAGCTTAGTTTTATTCTTTGCCTTCTGTTTTCCTGAGCAATTCAGTCTCATTCTTCCTGATCTTTGTTGAACAGGTAATCTTTGGTAATAGGTTTAGAGACTTAAAAAAGCATACATTTGTCATTCAAGTTTTCTGCAGAGCAGAAGTGTAGGTAAAGGGAGGCTCTGCCTCTTTGCTGACCTGGAGTTCACCAGATTGATGTGTCAGTGTGACTGTATTTCTTCACAGAAGTTCTGAGGCCAGCTTCTCTCCATGTTCGCTTGGTTGGTTGTCAGAATTCAGGTTTGTCATGTTTGAGCTTGAAACTACACAGTTCTTTGTTGGCTGGTGGTCATAGTTTAAATATCTCTATTCTTTTGTCTGTGGCCTCCAGAATTAAAGTCCAGCAGGGTGGATTTTATAATTTAATGCTTTAGCTCTTTGCAACACCCTCCTTTCTCACATGTCTGGCCATTGTTTACGTCTGCATCGTTGACTCTTTCACCTTTCTTTTCTGATGCTGTTAGCTTATGTTATTATTGATTTAACATTTTAGGATAGTATTCCTCAATCAAATGATTAGCAAACTTAATTCTACCTTCAACTTTTTTTTTAAAAAACCAGGGTACCAAGATTAGTGAGTAAGAAGGGAGCAGGAATGGAGATATTGAGATCCATTGCTACAATTTTGGTAAAAAGAAAAAAAAAGTTATATATGTCTCTAACCCAATGCTCAACACCCACCAAATATTTTGTTATTAATAGAACATTTTTATTTACTAATCCCCCTTGAGTCAGTAAGTATAAGTCATTTCTTCTATATAATATTGGCCTCCTTTTTGAATGCTTTTGTCATTCTGCTCATATAACTAAGAGGCAGCCTCTCAGGCTATTGCTCTACAATTCAAAGTTTTATGTTTTTGGTTCTTTTTCCTTTACTTCATAATCTAATGCAGTAGTACTATATATTCACTTCTGTATTAGCTATCAGCTTAGCCTTATCTTCTGGCAAGATATCATCCATTCTCGTATTCACAGTACATTACTAAATGAGACTTTTGTTTCTTTGTTTGTTTGTTTGTTTGTTTGTTTTTATAAATGTTATCAAGTAGTTTACCCTGTTATTACCCGTTGTAAGTTGGAAGAAATATTCTCAGATAGTTACTTTTCGACCCTTGGGAAAATTTCACAACATTGATTTTATGGCCATAATGTTTGCATGTTAAAAGTTACATGATCTGGGCCTGGAGAAATGGCTCAGCGGTTAAGAGCATTGGCTGCTCTTCCAAAAGTCCTGAGTTCAATTCCCAGCAACCACATGTTGGCTCCCAACCATCTATAATGGTATCTGATGCCCTCTTCTGGTTTGTCTGAAAATAGCTACAGTGTATTCATACACAAAATAAATAAAAATCTAAAAAAAAAGAAAAAAAAGTAAAAAAAATTACATGATCTCACACTTCATAAAGATTTCTTTTTGAAAATCTGATCCATTGGATTTTCATTTATCCATGGGCTTCACGTGCTGTATTCAACCAGATTTTCTATTGGAGAAGTTTACTAATATTTTTCTTCTAGCAGGCTATACTAGTAATAAAGACTTGATAGTCTCATGAATTATTCTAAATATTGGTGACTACCCCATTGTTGAAAATACATATGTAGCTTAATCTATAAGTGCTGACTTACAGGTAGTGTTAAAACAATGAAAGTCACCAGTCTTGATTGAACTGTAACAAGTAAAGAAAACAAATGATGCAACATTATCTTAAATCTCGACAAGTAAAAGTTAGTACTTAGCTTTTGAGGATATTGCTGGAGAGCATAGGTTTTACTTGTTGTGTTATGAGAAGGAACTGCTGAGTTACTAAGAGGGATAACTGATTGAGGGGCAGAGCTTGAGAAGATGTGATGGAACCTAACTACATATTCTCCAAAATGTGATTTGTTGTAGAAGTTGAAGCATGTGAAAATGTGATGAAGAGGAGGGAGCCATTAATTCTGACAATGTGTTATTAGATAAAGGTGTTACCTTAGAGCTCATATGTAGATCCTTACTTCCAACACAGCATCCCCAGAATGTTTGACTGTAGCAATGACATTAACTTGTGACTAACTTATACTCTAACTTGACTTTATTAGTTCACTATGATAAATATTCCTCACTTAGGAAGCAAAGAATAACACAAGGCATTTTCCTGAGAAGCTAAAAGCAAACCAAGGTAAAATGGAGAAATATGAACGAGACTGATAACAATAGTAAATGGAGTTGAACTTATTTGGGGGGCAGTTGACTAATTTGAAGTAAATGGACATGCTGTACAAAATATTTCCTAGAGATATAGCCATAATTAAATGACAAAAGTAAAACGCTAGGCTACCAGGAAAGATAATGAGAGTACTGTGGATTTGGGAGCAATGGAAAAAGTATTGCTGAAGTAGAGTGCTGACAGTGAGGAAATTTGTTTGATACAACTCTTTCAATATTTCTTTGGAAAGTTTTAGACATAGATAGTGGATAAATATATTAAGTTTTGTTTCTTATATTTCCATTTTGTTCATTTAAATAATATTAGAGTTTCAATTTTATTAATCCTAACAATCAGAAATAAAGTAGAAACCCTGTATAATTACAGTGAATTATATATCAACACTAGGCTGAGAATCTTCTTACTATATACAAACTATGTATATACTCATACATATATATATATATATATGCTATATATATATGTGTGTCTGTGTGTGTGTGTGTGTGTGTGTGTGTGTAGTCTCCTTCAGAGAGAACTATGGAGAATTTTTAAGGGCCTCCAAGATTCAATGGAGAAAAGGTGACTAATCAGACAGTATGGTTCATAAAATCTAGCTTAATGGACTTTTCTATTGGTGACTTTACATTTGAGTTGAAGCTGCATGTATTAAAAGAGGCCACAAATAAGAAAGAGAACAAGAAGAGGTATAAGGGACAAAGCAGAAAGGAGAAATGATGTAATTGTATTATAATCTCCAAAAAAGTCTATTGTCCTTGGTTTACTAGGCTGTAGGGAAGGAAAGCTCCATTACATGTTCACACATGTTCTCTACCTTCAGATCATTTGATCTTGATAAGTCGAATAAACTTTAGATTTTCCCAAACTCTCCATTTACACAGTTACTCACTGTGTAAATCTGAAACCCAGATACTAAGAAGCAAGGCGTAATAAACCCATCTGTGACACATACGTAACTCACATAATCTATGACTTTAATATTAATTATTTTAAATAATTAAATTTCCAGTAGTTTGATACAATATAAAACCAAAGAAACCAGAAGATATAGTGAGATTCTTCATTGTGTTTGCCTGAGTCTCTGTGACTGTGCAACTTTAGTTTGGAACACATTATTTTTGCATATAAATAAAGATTATATCTCTCAATGAATTTCCTATTATCTAATGATAATTTGAAAATTTTCTAGCAAAACTATATCTTTATACAAGCTGCAATTGCTTTTACAGCCTCAATTATCTGCTTATAGTTCAATCACTATTTCACTGTAGTACAGTGATAGTAACTGATTGAAGCTCAGTCAATTCGAGAAAGTTTGTTTTGGTTTGTCATGCTTTGTTTTTATATAGACCCAGTGAGCTGGCTCAGCAGGAAAGGATGTGTGCTTCCAAGTTTGTCAACCAAAGCTCCCTGGGACCACATGGTGGGAAGAGACAAACAACAGGTTGTTTGCTAATGTCCGTAGGCATTCTATGACATACAACCACAAGCAAGCACACACATGTGCACATGAACTTACAAAGAAACAATGGAACATGAACCCACAAACATACACACACACAAAATACAGATGTAAAAAAACTATGTTTTTGTTTTAATCTGCCATTGTAGAAAAGCAGAACTAGAAATTGAAAAACAAGCTTCAAGTAAGGTAACTTCTACAAAGGGTATTATCAGGAAGTCTTTTAATGGAAAAGACAATTATTTTTCTAGATACCTCATAAACTGTTATCTACATTTCTACCTATAATACCACAGAATCAGTAAACTATAATTACACTGATTCTCGATATTTGTTTGAAAATTAAGAGCCATGCCTATGCTTTCCTAAAAGAAGGCAACTGTGAGCATACTAATCCATCAAAAATATTTCTGAGTGCTTAATATTCAGATTATAAATTATTGTTGGGTTAACTTCATTATTAAGGTTATTAAATAATAAAATAAAAATACTTTAATCTTTTCAAAAAGAATATGTGATTTTTTTCTTTATGTACTATATTACTTATATTATTATCATTCATTAGATAACATTAGTACATACTCCAAGTTTTATAGAAAAATTCATTTAAGGCAACATTGAATTTAGTTTCAGAACTTTTGATAAGATTCCGACTTAATATTTGAGTCACCTTGAAACTATTTTAGGATGTATTTTTAAAATAGATCTTAACATGTGCATCAGGCTGGTCTCCAACTACAGATCCTCTTGCCTTAACCTCTGAAAGCTGGTGTTAACAGGTTTTACTATCATAATATATTCTCTTATTTGTTTTCATAAATGTTGACTCTACTATTAAAGAGGTGAATGTATTATAAAATAGAAGCATTGCTTTTATTATGTGTATGGCTGGGTTTAAGTTTTAATGTTCAATAAATTCACCAAGACCCATTAGTTTTGACCATTCAAATTCCAAGATGAACTTATAGTTAGAGGTGATTTATATATATATATATCATAGGACTAATAAAAGTTGCAAATAAAGGTGGGATCAAAATAAAAAAGAGGTGAATTCCCTAGTGATTGTACAACTGCCAACATAGACCTGAGAAGTTAGCTTTTGATTGTTGAACTGACAGCATGATGGATCTCAGTATGAAATGTCAGTCACAGCTCATTACTTTATCTTCTTCTTTTGTCCAGCCATTTGAAGGCAATCTTTCCTCTAGATGTATCCACTGTTTTGACAGCTTCATTCATGCCAGGTTTGAGGACTACTCATCTGTCTTCTCATCATAAAGCAATTGGTAAATTACTGTCTTGCAATGTCAAAACACAGTGTCTTTTACCCAAATACTTTACAAAGCACAAAATAAACCTTCTCCTTTCCTTCTCCCAACTCTGTCTCTGTCTCTGTGTGTCTGTGTGTCTGTCTGTCTGTCTCTGTCCTGGTCTCTCTTTCTTTCTCTCTCCTTATCCATTCTTTCCCCTATTTCTTTTTCTCTCTTTCTTACAGATACCGACAGAGCTATATACACATAATATACAAAGCACATAATAAACCTTCTCCTTTCCCTCTCTCAATTCTTGTCTCTTTCTCTGTGTGTCTGCCTGTCTCTGTCTTTGCCCCCTCTCTCTCCCCATCCATTCATTCCTTTCTCTCTTTCTTTCTATCCCTCTCTTACAGATATACACAGAGCTATAATAATCCTCAATCATCTGAAGGTCAAGAATCACATTAAAAGTTTCCTGTAATAGTCTTGATAACACATGCTTACTTCAATTCTACAGTACTGAAAAGGGGGTAAGCATAGGTGTAGGAATAAATGCTTTGACTTAATGATTTCACTTAATATTGAGCAATATCTTGCAACTAAGCATCTCAAAAGAATCTTAAAGCCCAATACTTCTATTATGCATCTTCATCAGCATATATCTCATTGGCTGCCTGCAAACTTCCCCAGTCTTTAAACCCTTTCTGTTAGCAGAAGCAAAAGACAGTGATGGAAAAAAAAAAGACTATATGTGAAATGTTTTACACAATATCCTTCATTTATTTATAAGGATTTTAAAAGGTGAGAAAATAGGAAGAGAGCCCAATAAAAAGCCTGCGAAGGTGCCTTACCCTCGAGGTAATAACTGTGCTTATTGCAGAAGTAATATAAGCCAACTTGCTTAAAAATTACTTATTCACTTGTGCATCTTATCTGAACTTACTACCATTTGAAACTCTGAGCTTCTGAGACTCAAAAGAATGCACAGGATCTCATAAAACTCTCTCAGCCAGACCTCAACATTTTGGCTTTTATTTTCACAACTTGCATGGAATTTCCCTGTATTTATTAACACATAGGCTTATAATAAAAAGATAAATGGTTTTATTTAAAATATAAGTATGGAGTTTGAGAATATTAAGAAAATAATTTTCAATAGCAAAGTTTCTGTTCTGAAACCAATATACCTCTATCTTTTCTAGCAAATGTAAGCTTTTAAGAAAGAATCAATGAAAAAACTAGTAGTGAATGATAAAAATGTTTCATGGTAAAAATGACTAGGAGATATATCAACTCAAGTAATAAGATTCTGATTTTGGAGAAAGAGCATAAGGATAATGGTACTACATGGACTAACTTAGAAAATATGTGTGCTTTGAGAAGAAAATGAAAATGGATTCATGTATAGCATTACTGCACCTCCTTGATTTTGAGCAATATATGAATGATCATCTCTCCCATAGGATACTGAATTCATAAAGCTAGTAGTTTGCATGGGTTTATTTACAAGAAACTATATCAATCATTTTGCTTAATGCAAAACTATTTTCATTATGTGCTTTGTGATTTTATTCTATGTGTTAACGAGTGATGGTTTTCTATGATCATTCTCACATAAATGTCAGAAGTAAAAAATACATTTTAGAGAACATGTTGTGTGCTTATGCATTATTAACGTTTTAACTTAACTCTGTTAATTAATCCACGAGCATTTCTGTGTTATAATTTTGTGTGTTTATGTGGATGCATATGTGTGTATGCATTCATGTTTTTAATGTAAGTAAACATATGTTTGCTAATCTCTGTGTGTGCATCAGTGGAAACATGATGTAACACCTGGTATCTTGCTCACTGGCTTCTGCATCTTATGTTTTTGAGACATGGCCTCTCAGTAAATGTACTCCCTGTTTAGGCTAAACTAGCAGAACAGCAAGGCTCCATGATCTCCTTGTCTCAGAGGAACCACTGTCCCCCTACATTTGTATACAAACATGTACTACCTTCATATACTTTTAAATGTGTCACAGGGTTTTGAACTCAGGTTCTCATGCTTATACATCATTAACACTGAACCATTTCCCTAGGTCCATAAATGATAATTTTAAATTATCCTAAATTGTGCTGGATATAGCAGTTTTAGCACCTATTTCCTAGTCTAACATGCTTTTTAATTTTATATTTGGTCTTTACTTTGGAGCATTGTGATATGTCTTCAGGCATGATGGCAACATGAAGCTGGATATAAGCTTCTGCCCCTGGCTCAGCAGCATTACGGTCTGCTTCAGGGGCTGAGAGAGAAGTGTTCTGGACAAATGCCTCTGTACTGCCTTTTCCAAACTATGCATGAGTACACCCAAAGCTGCTCTTCTCACTGTACACTTGAAACAGTGCAATGATGACATTCATTTATCATCCATGGATGGATAAGCCCCCCAGGTATAATGGTTGTCTGCCTTTAGAGGGCAGAGGATGTTTTTAGACATTAACTTCAATTGTTTATGATGATGCACATTTTTACTTAGTCACTTAAGATACCCGTAGCAGGTTTAAGTTAGTAAGTTACAAAGTCAGATGTTAAATTCATTACTGTAGAAGTACATATAAACATCTAAACTGCTGGCTCTGGAGCTAATAAGTTACAGAAACATTGAACTTTGGGTATGCTCATTCATCGTGATTTCTATTGAGATCTAGTTATTTGGTAATTTGATAAAAACCTGATATATTTGTTCTAATTTTTTAGTACAAAGTGATTTTTATTCCCTTTAATAGTATTAATTAGGTAATAAATATTTGCATAAATATTATCATGTCAAGACTAAATAAAGCTGCTCAGAATTTCCTCATGGCAGGCTTTAACGTTTACATGTACATAAGCGTCATTTAATAATGTAGAGGATAAGGTATTTCTAGTTAGAGAAGTGTTGGGAGATATCATTACAGGTAATGGAAATGGTTTTACAGCAGAGTCAATCAATTATGCATCAACTAACCACTAATAGGCTTTAATAACATCCTTGTATTATGATGAATCTGGTAATTAGTAAAAATGGAGTCTATGTTAACTGCTAGTCATTTGGAAGGATAGTTTTGTCTCCAGCTTGGTCTACTCCATCCTCAAAGTCCTGAATTAGGCATGGAGTCACCCCTGTCCCTTAAAGGGAACATTTAGAGATATCTGGAGAAACTGATTGTCATGAGGGTGTGGAAGGAGCAGCTGTCAACTGTCAAGTGATATGTTGGATAACATCATCATAAAACTTGGACAAACATTGTGGTAGTATAGAAGGAAACCTAACTTTAACTTATTAAGAAACTTTTCTGAATGTATATTTCATATTTGAAAATTAAAACTAAAGGTGACTTTGCAATAATGCAATACTAACAGACATAAATATCTATTTTTTGCTGCCTTCTGACATCTAATGTAATGAGCTTACCTCAGGACTTCAGCACTTAATTGTCTAACTGCTTGGAAAGCTGCTCACACAGAGGTTGTTAGAGTCATCTTTCTCAATTGCTTTACATTTAGAAAGAAGCATTCATATAGATGCAGACCTAGCTATATGTGTAGCTGATTTAAAATTCTGAACTACTAATCATTTTAATGCTCCATATTCTTCTTTTCTAATTTTTTACCATAGAACTTATGAATATATGACATACCTTATATATGTACACACAGAGTCACACATGCATATGTATGTATGTATGCTTGCACAATTTTTATGTTTATATATAACACACATTGAATACATGAATTTATTATATAATAAGTATTTGCATATATATATGTGTGGGTATAATATATATTTCTTTGTGGTTTCATTGTGTTGTGTTAATAACAGGATGGGGTAGCTTATCACATGACCAGGAAGAAGGTTAAATTTTGCTAAATGAACATATTATTGATCCTCCTCTATTAGATGACAGTCATTAGAAATAGTTGTAGAAAGTCAAGTACTCTCATTGAGCTTTTACAAAATAATTGCTATGTAAATATCATTTCAGAAAATAAAAGTATTAGAACTAGAGGATTACAAAAGGGTCACTTTTCCATTAAGTGATAGAGACAGTCTTTGTGATAAGTTGTCATTTAAATGGATAACCAAGAGAGTGAACAGCCATAACAACCAATAACAATAACAAGATATTTTATTGTGTGCTTTTCATACATGGTGATCTGAATTATTTCCTTTCATTAACAAAAATCACACTATTGACATTATGACATGGATATTATTTCATAACCATATTATTGATGAATAAAATAAAATGCAGAAAATTGAGTGGTATAAATAGAAGTGTACAAAACACTCAGGAAAACATAGATATTGGTATTTTGAAGAGCCATTTTTGAGTTCTGAAAAATGGAGGTTAACTCAGTTCCAATCACTGTAGTCATGAATTCAGATATTTAGCCTATCATTATGTTCAAGACAAAGTAGTCTGAATCTTTGCCAAGTATATTGTGAAGATTGTAATTTAATTATTTTAGCTACCTTGAAACTAGCAGAATGTCCAACTGAATAAATTCTGTAATATATACATATGTCTAAATTCAGGAGTGCTGCAGTATTCCAGGTTACAGTATGAAGCTAGAACATGAACAAAAGAGTCTAGCAGGAAATATTTGACAGTCCATGACACTCAGGTTCTCTTTCTCTGTGACACGGAACTTAAGAGAAAGAGTTTCAAAGTGCAAATATTCCTAGGAGCTACCATCTCACAGCAAACTCACCAATCATCTGGCTCTTACAGTCTTTTCTACCCTCTTCTGTATTGTCCCCTGTACACAGATATGGGAGTTGGTTTAAACAGAGTGTAGATTTATACATTAGGGATGGGCTCTATAACTACAGTTTATGTAGGTGACATTTCCTTTAATGGTTTGTCTGTGGCAAAAAGGAGTTTCCTTGATGAGGGATGAGAAGTACACTTCTCTGTGAGTATATGGACATATATTTAGAATATATGAGAGATTGTGCTATTTTAGGAAGGTGGTGATTTTAGGTTCTTCTCTAACATCTATGACTTCACTAAACTAGGGTAATTTTCTTAGGTTTTCAGTATAGCCATGATTTTCCTCTTATTGAAGTATATATTAAGTTCAATTAGAGAGCTTTTGGTTGCCAACAGGGTATGTGCACACTGTTATGGTTATCATGCCATGGTGCTCTGTTGTGGTGGTTCATTTGTTCACACATGTCATAATGTAGTAGCATGTTGATGATTCCCTCCATTAGTAACACGCATGGCACATTCTGGTACCATAAAATCTATGCCTCAGGAAATATTCAGATCAGTCTAGTGGCCTCTGAGTCCTACATCTGAACTTCATAGTGTCTTCAATGTTAGACTTATCTTCCACCTCTTAGAGGAATCAAGAGCAGTGGGAACAGTTGGCGAAATTTTGAGAGTATCTTGAATACCCTGACCAACAACTCAAGAGACAGCTGCTCATGCCTGATGTTTAGCTTTTTGTTTGTTAGTCTTTGACACTTGGAGAAAATATTGTCAGCCTAGGTGAGAAAATTATACTTAAAAATATATGTGTTTATACACAGATATATATAATAAATATAATAAAGGGATTTTTTTAGGTAAACAGTAAATAGTATGTCTCCATAGGACTCTTTTAGAATATTTTTTGTTATTTTACTTACTTTCCTCCTTTTTTTCTGTATTCATCCCTCCTCAATTTTAGCCCCCTTATATTCATTTCTTTATGAGATAACCTTAACTCTGTTATTCTCCACTCTATTGTGTCCCTATTCCTCATTATGACAATGATCCCATTTTACTTGACTGGTTTCTATAGTTGCTTCAGGCAATATATTCACATCTAAAGAAATAAAGATGGGAGTCTCCAATTAGAAAAGAATATAGGGTTTGTCTTTCTTGGTGTGGGTTACCACATACAATATGCAGTTTTCTAGTTTCATTTATCTGCAAAATTCATTATTTCATTTTTCTTTATAGATGAAATGTTATTCCATAGTATTTACATGCCATCTTTTCATGATATTTACAGTGTTTGCATTTCCTAGCTATTGGGAATAGAGAGGCTATGGACATGGCTGAGAATGTAGATGCAGAATAGGATGTCAAGTCCTTTGGTGTGTTCCAAGGAATGATATAGCTGAATCATTTGGTAGAATTAGTTTTAGCTTTTTGAGAATTCTCCACACTTATTTCCACAGTGATTAGACCAGATACAATCCTATCAGCAGTGAGTGAGTGTTCACTTTTCCCTGAAATCCCTCTAGAATTTGTTGTTCCTTGTTTTGTTGCCCATTGGGGTAAAAATGAAATCTCAAAGTTGTTTTGATTTGTATTTTCCTAGTTGGTTGAGGTGATAAATATTGTTTGCTGTTCATTTTAAGTTGTATTGCATTACTGCCAGATAAAATACAAAGAACTAATTTTTAATTAATTTATTTAACTACATCCCAAACATTGCCTCCCTCCGAATCCCACAGAATCCCTTCTCCCTCCTCCATTCCTCCTCCTCTTCTCCTCTTAAAGGTTGCATACCCTGTGAGTATCTCCCTACCCTAGCACATCAAGTTTCTGCAAGGTTAGATGCATCCTCTGCTAGACAAAGCAGCCCCTTAGGAGTGGATTCCACATTCAGTCAACAGCCTTCGGGACCGCCCCTGCTCCAGATTTTGTGGAACCCACATGGAGACTGAGCTACTACATAAAGATACTCTTTTTTTTTAAACATTTATTGCATTATGATGAGAAAGGTTACATGATTTCAATTTATCTGAATTTGTTAACATTTAAAAGAATATTTTAAGTAAATAGAATTGAATCACATTCTTGTTCCCCTTTTGTACCACTGCTCCTCCCAGAGATCCCCCCTTCAATACCTACAATATCTTTTTTGTCATATTCCTTAAAATTTATAAAATATTATAACAACAAAAATAAGTATTATAAAAGTTGTTTGATATAAAATAACAATCAATTTAACAGTCTTATGTAGATGTTCTTGTACAGCAATAGTGAAAATACATTTTTCTCAATATAAATTTTAAATAGCTCCAAACATATTAGCTATATATTTAAAAATAATACATCACTACTAGTATTTTCTTAAATGAACATGAATACATAAAGTCTTTTTGTTTGTTTTGTATTTTGTAGAGTTTTAAGTCTTGGCTCTTACTGTGGTACAAGCCCAAAATAAGAACAATTTTTAGATATTAGGTTTCATTGTAATAAGGCTGTATTTCCATGACCCTCACATCACCAAAGAATTTTACCTTCATCGTAGCTAAGCTGAGAGTTGATAGTTAAATGGTGTAGTAGGTATTAAGATGGTCTATCCATAAAGTCATTCACCAACTGTTTCAATGAACAATGGTTCTGCTTGGAGGGTGGCACAGACATTAGGTGAGGGTAAGAATCTGGTTCATTAGCTGTGATAATTTGGAAAAGCATTCATCTCAGAGAAAGAGTAACTTATAAAATCCTCTTCTTCAAACTTGATACAAGAGTTACAAATGTCAAGCAAAGCATTCAGTCTCACTTTGTTGTTCTCTTACAAGCCACCTCCCTAGTTAATCGTCTATGTTTCTTTTAGGTATATAAATACTTTTGAAATATATAAGCTGTTCTGAAAACCATGGTATAGTATAAAAACATGAAATAAACAATACTACTAATAGAGAGGCTGAGATAGGAGAAGCAAGATTTCAAGACCCTTATGTTGTACACAGCAAGACACTGTCACGAACAAATAAGCTGAAAGTGTATATGTATATAGATTGTATAATATTGGACCTATTTCTCCAATTACCAAATTAGAGAGATTATTGGATGACAATCAACAAATTTCCAATTACTCATATCATTGGATTTCAATCGATTAGGATATGTTGGTAATATTAATTTTTAAATTAATATATTAAGAAAAAGTAATTGTCACTTCCTGTTGTTATTCCACCTCTTACAACAAAGATACTGGTTTATGCTTGCAGACAGGAGCCTAGCAAAACTTTCTTCTGTGAGGCTCTACCCAGCAGCTGACTTAAAACAGGTGCAGATACCCAAAGCCAAACATTGGATAGAATGAAAGCCCTGAAGGGGATAGAAACTCCACAGGAAGAGCAATTGAGGCAACTAACCTCAACCCCTGGGAGCTCTCAGTGACTGAGCCACCAACCAAAGAACATTCACAGGCTAGACCGAGGCTCCTGGCACAAGGAACTATTTCAATCTTACTTAATATGTAAGGATTTGTGTTTTTTGTGTTCCTGGATATCATGTTTATTAGAAAAGCTTCTATGTGCTGCTGAGGACATGTGGGGTTTTTGTTGTTGTTGTTGTTTTTTCAGTGGAATTTTTTTAAGGTATCTGTTAAGTTCAGTTCATGTATGATCTCAATTAATCCTAGTGTTTTTATTTTTTTCTGATGACCTTTCTATTGGATAAAATGAAAGCACTTACTATTAAAGTAATTTTGTTAATCTTTGTCTTTACATACTAACCTATACTTTTAATTTTTAGAAAATTGAGTACCCCAGAGTTTTGTGCAAATAAATTTAATATAATAAAGTCCATCTTCTTGGTTAACTGTTCTCTTTCCAGATTCATGTTCACTAGAAAGAATATGTTCCAAAAGTAGTTCATTCATAAGGGAGAATAAAGTAATTGGAGAAATTTTTACTATATATTATGATTATGTACCCATAGATCATCCTGCATCCAAAGTTTCCAGTAGTTAGATAGCTTAAATTCTTCTCCAGTGTCTAGCCACTGAGTTTTCCTGATTTTCCCTATCCACATAAC
>NW_022196912.1:58366088-58410474 GCF_008632895.1 Mastomys coucha
CATATAAAAATCCTTATATTATTCTATATGCTTTATTTTTAAGATAAAATTAAGTATTTTGGAAAAAACATATGGAAAGTGACTTAGCTTTCATTTGTTTGATCTAGATAAATATTTTTTCACTAATAGACCTTTAAGTTCACAAATTATGTTAATTGATCAAACACAAGTAAAAGTCTACAAATATTCCCTACCACAGTTATCAATATCATCATTTTGATTGTAAAATAGTTTTCGTCCACCAAGTGTTTGCCATTTAGTTGGAAATTTTTAAAATATTTTCCAACTATTTTGACAGGAAATACAAAACTAACACTTTTTATTTGTACAGCTTGAAGCACTACCTTTTTGTGGTGCAAAAATGCAACTGTATTAGCAAGCTGGCCTTAGAACAAAAAGCAAAGGATGATAAATGTCAAATGTACCTCATATTATACTAACTGTATGATCTAGGACAAATCTTTTGTCTCTTTAGGTACCACGTTTTCATTTGTAAAACAACAATAAAATTTAAAGAAATGTTAATATTTATACTGTTAGAGATTTCATAATATGCATATGATATATTTTGATCAAATCTGTCCTCACCTCAAATTCCTCCTCTATTCAGCTAACAAGCTTTTCCTCACAACTACATCTGCTTTAAAAATAAAACAGACCACACAGGCTCCACACAAAATCATCCCTTATTTTAAAGCTCCCTTTATATTGGTTCTTCATGGATTTCACATCATGCACCCCAGTCCTACTCATTTCCCCATCCCATCATACCAACTCTCTGTCCTTATAGTCTCCCCACCACCAAAAGAAAGAAAAGAAAAAAATGTAAGAGCTGTAGTATCTCATTTGTGTCCTATAGCATACTCTTTTGTCTGCACTTCTTTGCTTACAAAGAAGTTCATTGCAATGAGTCATTGGTTTGGTTCAAGGCCTCTGGTATCTGATACTCTAACTGGAACCTCACTGGCATGTCTCTAGGATATCCTATTATTGCCCTGTGTCATGGAAATCCTCCAGCTTTGGATCTGTAGGACCAGCTGTCTGTAAAACAGCTGAAGTAGACTCAGACTTTCAAGTCATCACAAAAGCTATGGCTTTGGGTTAGAGAGCATAACCAACCTTTTTTCCTCTCTCTAGAGGGCTGGATATACAGACCTGACAGAGGTTATTTTAGCCCAGTGAAAAGAAACTTTAAGTCTATACTTAGAAGACAACCAAAGGAAATCAGAAACAGAAACACACATAAGGACAAGACAAAAGACAAGAGGGAGCCCAGGCTTACATATAGGAAAAATACTCCACTATTTGGGCCAGGGGGCTCTCCAGTATATATATATATCTTCAATCCAAGACATGAACCTTCAAATTTAATGGTCTATGATTCACCGAAGAATGATACCCTGGACTCGAATAATATGTAATCTCAATGAGTGTTTTATTCTGCAGAAGTCCATCATGCTGGGGACTCCTATTACCAAGATAGAGAGACAAACAACTGAGTTAGCTCTCATGCTCAGTTTAAAGCACATTGAAATTCCAAGGTAGATGAGCTTTGTCTATCTCTAGGCATTCTGGAACCATTATTGGGGTGTGAAGGCTGGAGCCTGGGTTTTTTTCTATGAGCAATGACATGCCTGACCTTGCTGGACTTGCCTAGTTCTTAGGCTTGGTCTCTTTAACTGCCAGTTTGAAGCCTGTCATGGAGTCAGCCTCGCCCTCTCAGTGACTGAGTAGTGAGGCCTACTGCTTTACCAATGTATCAGATCTCCATTGACCAATGGTATTTTTGAATTTTTGATTTTTTTTCAAATCTTAGTGTAACAATATCATAAAAGGAGTAGAGAAACTTGAAACATTTCCTATTTTTTCACAAAAATTAAATCACTTTCTTATACCTTTACAACTTGCATTTACACACTGTAAGTTAGTTTCTTTTTCTTTTTTTTTTTTCTTTTGGCTTTTCTGAGACAGGGTTTCTCTGTGTAGCCCTGGCTGTCCTGGAACTCACTCCATAGACCAGGGTGGCCTTGAACTCAGAAATCCACCTGCCTCTGCCTCCCAAGTGCTGGGGATTATAGGCGTGTGCCACCACCACCCGGCTTTGTAAGTTATTTTCTTAGACCATCAGAACTTACTTAAGGTTTTATGTCCTTAGACATTTGTACACCTTAGAACATTTTCTTAGGCCCTCAGAAATTGCATAGACCTTAATCCTTTTTCTTTCTATCTAACTACCAGAGACATGAGTCAAGTCATTGTTATTTATTAGAGAACAGTCATTGCAAAGCATTTTTTTAAGATGAAGGAACAGTAAAAAATTATATATGAAGCCTGTTTACCTTTTAATATGAAGCTTGTTAACCAGGCAAACCTGGTTGCCTCTCTTGGCAAGTGGCCTAGTAGCTCTAGAAAAGCAAAGCCTGGTTTTTCCATATGAAATTGACTAAGTGGCTACAGCCTATGTGGGAGGAGCTGTTTGCCTGCAGCTTGTTAAACTAACATCTACAGTTAACCTATCTGTAGATGCTACCAAATATCTAACAATAAATTATAGTAGGCAGTATGACCCAGATGGCCTACATATTAATTAAAATGATAGAGATTTACCCACTACCTGGATGGGCTACACTAGGCACGTGTGATCTCAATGACTGTGGTGGGGGCAGGGGGCCTGGGTAGCATCAGTCTTTAGCTACCAGGCCCAGAAGATCTGAAAGCTTTTTCTGTGGAAGAGGAACTTGCGGAGTGACTTCACATTGTCCAGGCAAAGTGGAGGCAATTAATTTTCCAGTGTCCTACTGATCCAGGTTGGGCTGGGTCCAGGTGTCAGGTGAGGCATTGGGGCAATTACACCCAGTGGTTAGTGTTACTACAACCCAGGTGGTGTCAGAGTGCCCCATCATCTTCTTTGGAGATGTTGGTCAGGATTACCTCTAGGAGCTAGGGTCTCTGCTGTAGTTTTCCAATAAACATTTTTAATGCCATATCAGCAAATCTCTGACAAGTTTGAGAACCATCATCTATTACTAACATCTAAGCTACATAAATTCTCTTGTTTTTAATTACTTTCCTTAGGCTTAATCTTAAAAACACAGAAAGGAGGCTAAATAAAAGCATGTTATTATGATTGAATTACGTTTGAATTTATCATGGCTGTAAGCATAGCTCTGAGAACTTTAGAGAATTTGATCCTTTCTGAGGTGACTGACTGTGGGGCAGTGGACCGTAGCCTGGTCCTCAGTTGAGCTAAGGACCGAAGCCCCAGAGACCCTGAAAGAATGATAGGAGTTTTGCCTGCTCCCAGATACCAGGTACCAGGCCCCTGTCACTAGCCACAGACCACACAGATTGGTGGCCATCAGTCACAATCACGTAAGGGCAATGCCCCAAGCCCTCCACATATTGATCCATGAAAAGGCCCATGACCTCTGGTCATGTATGCTCAAGACAGATTTCCATTCTAATGAGGTATCTAGAGGCCTTCAGAGCCAATAAGTTTTTCTTCCCAGACATTCCTGTAGCTGCCCAGCAGCTAGAAGAACTGGGTTCCTGAAAGAAAGGCTGGGGTCTAGGAGTGGAGGATAGGACGGCGAGAGAAAATAACTAGACCAAGACAAAGTTTTCCAATCAAGGTCCAATGTTTACTTAAGAGACCCAGTATTTATAGGAAAGGAAACCATCCCCCTCAATGCCAGGATCTTGTCGACTCATCATCTTGTTGCTAGCCAGAAACTTGCAAGGCAGGTATACCCAGTAATGCAGGAGTGTTGGCTACTTGTAGAAAACTTCAGAATCGGCAGGACAATAGAGTTCCCTTATCTCAGAAAACTTCACCCTAGGTCGGCTAGGGACTGAGGGAAGGGTACACATTCCTCTGTGCAAATGTATTTAACCTCAGGTTTCCAACATGACAATAAATGCCTTAAAATCAAGGAGTGTCTCTTTTTTTTTTTTCATTTTTTTATTACACATTTTCTTTATTTACATGTCATATGATTTCTCCTTTCCCAATTCCCCCTCCGAAAAACAAACAAACAAACAAACAAAAACAAGAACAAACTCCTGTTGCCTCCCGGCCTGACTTGGGGAGTGGCAAAGATGGCCTTTGCCTACAGAGCTATTGTCTAATCACCCATAGAAGGCAGGTCTGTACTACCAGCCACCATTGCCACCAAGCCCAAGAAAACTGCTTCCCCTCACCCTGGAGGATGCCCCCAGCCATCTCCAGCTGTCCCACTCTTCAGACTATGCTCTCCCATCCCTGAGCAGTGTCCCATGGCTTCCCTGTGGCCTAATGCACCCGCCTCCACAGTCAAACACCCTGTCCCTCTTACACAAGCCGCAAAGCCCTGTGGCTGAGCAGACATGGAACCCATAACCCTACAAGTGACCATTAATGTTGCATGTGTTAGCATCAGAGCACCTAAAGCCTGTGGTGATGCATGGGCGGGTCCACAGACCTATTGCCAGGCCAACAGCCACCATACTCCCAGAATCCATTGGGCTCACCTCCCACCTTTACCTGTGGCCATACGTCACAACCCATATATATAATTAACATTGCTCCATCTTTCTCTCTCTCCCCCTCCTCTCTTTCCGAGCTACTGCCCCCACTCTCCCTCTCAATTAAACCTCTTACACGTGGAACTGTTTGGGCCTAGTGTGGTATGTTCTGATGTGACCCGCTGTTATAATACATCAGCATGTCTTAACTATCTTTAACAACTGTTAAGGTAGAAGCAAACTACATGTTGCTTATATCCCAAAATGGCATTGTGCCACATGATTCCTTTAAGATTAGTTAAACATAGATTCTTAAATATCCACCCCATGTTAACTTTTTTTTTCTGGTCACAAAATTTTACAAGTTTTTAACCACATGCAATAAACTTACAAATCTTGAGGTACAGGAAGTTCACTTCACATAAAGCAATAGTCTAATTTTTTGGCTGTTCTGCTTGGTTCCCTTCTCCCTGTCAGAGCAAGGTGATTCACCTGATACAGAACATAGAGATTTTAACAGCATGCCTGGGTCTAGAGAAAAGAGAACTATAATCCAATTCCAGAGCCACTTTGCAATAAAGAAAAGCATAAAATAAGTTTAGTATTACCCATACCCAAAAGATATTTGAGTCCCTGATAAGCTGAATCCAGTAACTAGAAAAAGCTCAGGAATAAATTCTAAGCTCTTGCCATCAAAGCAGCCATGGTAGTAGTGGTGGCTGGCTGCTGGCATTTGGTAGAGCAAAACAAAGCCAATAAACACAGAACTGAGAAAGCTCACACACTCAAAGGAGACCAATCAGAAATGAAGTATGCTATCATTTGTAAATTCAACTGAGCTTGACCATTACTATCTCCAATTTGCAATGAAACTTCAGACACATGAGGAAAGCGTAGACACTTCTGCACAGAGACAACAGTCAAAACTTTCCCTTCTCTCAGACCCTGGTGCTAATTACTGAGCAGTTCCCTACTTCCTTCACAGTTGTCATTATGAAGAATGGCTCCTGTCTTGGCAGAACCCAATTTTTTCAGCCCTAAACTTGATGGCCAATGAGGCTATTCCAGGGATCACTTCAACTGACTGTGGTATAGATGCTACTACTAATTGGATCTGCAATTAGATCACCCCCACTGAGTACCCCTCCCTTCTCCCTTGGCTTTGAGAATGCAGTGACACCTTATAGTGTGGCAAGAGGATGAAAGAACAGCAGCAACTGTGTAGCCAACCCATGATCTGCTACACTTAATTATACAGCACGATTCTGGAGATGGAGCTTCAGCTACACAACAAATGGTCCCCATAGTCTGGCAGTGTGATGCTACAATGAGCCATGGTGGCATCCAGGTTCTTGGAGGGCTCTGGGTTTTCCTTCAAAGCTGTTCTTCAAGCCTCCAGCTGGGTTGTGGGCTCTACACTCTTGTGTCTACTATACAGAGACATATACCTCCAGCGATTCCCATTCCCCCCAAACCCCACCATCTCCAGAGTGACCTCTCTACTGTCAATGTTGCTGTTGTTGACAGGATAGGCAGAATCTTTAACTAGAGGGGGGTAAAATTTGTCAATTTGTTTCAAGAACACCAACCTGAGGAATTAGCCAGCTTACCAGTCTTTGTTACAAATTTTGCTCTTCCATTTTGGTGGCCTCGAATCAGAAAACAAAAGAAGACAAACAGGTAAAATACAAGATGAGACACAATTCAAGGATGACAACAGAAAACACAAGACAATGATAATAACAATTGGAGTCATTCAAAAGTTTAAGAGTTTAAGCAGAGAAATTTCTTAAAATTTAGTAGAGGCTTTTAAATCAGAGGTTTTATTTTCCCCAATAGCCTCCCTACACAACCCAACCGTTTCAGAGGCTTCCTATGTGATGGTTTTCCTAGGTCCAGTTAGGCAGGGGATTTCCTTTCTGGTGCCTAAAGTGGGTGGCACATCCATATGGGTCCTCTGCTCTTTTGTGCAGCCTCCATTATAGACACACTGACAGTGGATGCCCACGCAGCAGTCCCCTTCATGTTTATTCTCAGTTCCCAGTCTTCACCAGAACATCCTCAGGATCTCAAGGCAGATCATAAAAAGAATGGTGGCTCTGGCAGAACACCCAATTAACCAGAGGGTTGTGCGATCTACCTGTGGCTTTGCCTTGAACAGAGGTGTGCTGGTCTCATCATACACTCCCTAGACCCAGAATCAGAACTAGAAACCAGGCCTACTGATGTCATAGAAAACTAAAAATGTTTCCATGCTTTACCAAAAGATGACCTTAGGGCAGGAGGGATTCTTGCTATCTCTTTTTTCAAGCAAGACCATTCATTTCAGGAGTCCTTAGGAATGAAGGAGTAACCCCAGAGACTTGAAGTTGTTTACCCTGGGAATCCATTCCAAACATCTTCTATAATTGATAGTTTTGTATATTTTGATACTTATTCATCTGATTTTCTGGTATATCTTCTTGTTCCACTGAGACATAGTCCTTGTTCACTTTCTAAAAAAGAGAGCAGTGAAGATGCCCTTTTGAAAAACCTGAAGTTCTGATCATCTCTTTAAGACTCCTCACAAGTGATTACAAATAAAAAGAATTTATTTTAAATAATTCAAGATTGGAAAATATTTTAGTCTAGAATTTGAAAGGCTGACTGAGCATATATTTTCTCTTTGTTGCTCATATCTCTTGTGTTCTGACTGTTTTTCTTTAGTATATGGCAACCTTTCCTCAAAAGAACTACCAGAACCATATTTATTGATAAAAACTTAAAATCATATGGGAACATTCATAAAGAAGGGTCTTTATTATTGACATTTTAGTGTGTTTTATTTCTTTTGCATATTGATCTGTTTTTGCCTTGAAACTTCATTAACAAATTAATTATCCTTCTAGGTGTATCCTATAGTATTACAAATATTTTTAAACTATTGTATTTATTTATATTTTAATTGTTCTAAAACTAAACTAGCCTGGTATTTTTTTAAAAAAAGTATATGTATTTCAAATACATATTTGAGCATCTATATTTTTTTTAAAAGATGTTTATCTATTCTCTTTCTTTCTCTCTCTCTCTCTTTCTCTCTCTCTCTCTCTCTCTCTCTCTCTCTCTCTCTACGTCCCTCTGTGTGTGTGTGTGTGTGTGTGTGTGTGTGTGTGTGTGTGTGTGTGTGTAACAGGTCATTTGTGTGGAGGTCAAACAACAACTTGTGTAAGTAATTCTCTTTTTCCACCAGGTTGGTCGTCAGGTTTGAAGACAAGTGCTTTCATCTGATTAGCTACCTCACCAGATTTTCCTTTAAAAATTTATGTAATTGTATGTTGAGACATAAAGATCTCTGTTTCTACTCTATGTGATTCTATGTGTTAATAGTTTTGTCTCATGATATAATATCTTCTTTAATTTCTTTGATAATCTCAGGCTTCTTTTTTCATTTTTGATGGAGTTATCTACCAATATTTGTGTTTCTCTTTTTTTCCATTTAAACATCTTATGGGTATGAGTATTCTGCTTGCATATACATAAATATATTGCCTATGTTCTTAGTGCCCACAAATGCCAGAAGAAAATACCTGATATTCTGGAACTGATCTTCTGGATGGTTGTGAGTGTAGGAAACAGAAACCCAAGTCTTCTGCAAGAGCACCATGTGATTTTAACCACAGAAACATCATGTCTGCCCCTTAATATTACTTATTCTTTTTTTTTAATTTAGATTTCTGTCTTTCATAGATTCCTTGGCCTATGTTCATAGTAAGTGTGAAATACGCTGAGCAATCTCAGAATTTCATGTCATCTTCATATAATGTCTTCCTTTGTTCATTGATTCTGTCTTTTACCATGCAACAGCTATTTGTAGCTATTTTCTTGAGATATCAAATGTCATCTTCTAGAGCTCTTTTCTATTGGGTTAATTTTATCAAAAAGGGTCATTTAATATTGTCTCTGGAGTCATAAGCCTCAACAGTAGCCTGTCAATCTATCTATAGCCTGTTACTTCCAGTTTTACAAAGATTCCAAATAAACAGTCTGACTAGAACATATTTCTTCAAAGGGTAAGCCTATTTTTTTTTCTCTTTGGATTGCTCGACTAAAACTTTTCTATAGATGAGTTAGGAGTTTGCTGTTGTTTTCCCAAGACATCCTATTATGAAAACCAATATCGTGTACTATTTAGAGGAGCATTAAGTAAAAGAAACAGGAGAACTAAAAGAAGTATTTAGGCAGTAGTCCCAAGGTAATGGGGCATGAAAGAATCTTGCTAAAGGCCTCAGATTGAAGGGAGGACTGACAACTTCTCTAATCAGAAATGCTGTATGGCTCTGCCAGCAGGATGCAGTGATCTACAGAACATTGATTAGAATTTTCCCCTTCATTGGACTGAACTGAAAATAGAAACAATCCAATAGCAACTTAGCGATGTTATGAAATAAATGAATGGTCCTATGGCATTGTGGGAAAGAAAATCTCTGTGCAGAACAATAGTGGAAAATAACCTGCCTAAACAAACAATTTCAATATTTATTTTAAGAAAGCTTTTTTACCATCAAAACCATTATATAATCGATCACTTAACTAGAAGTTTTTAGAAGCTCTCAATTGCATCATAACACTTGATTTACTTTCTATTGTGAGGGAAAGAAAAGCCCATAGGCCTCACAGAGAATTGATTGTCTTTTCACCATACTGTCTCAGAGAAGAGCCAATACTGAGTCTCAAATCCTAGGAAAGAAATCCTACTAACCTCTGATGCTGACTACACTTAAGCATTAACTCTTTTTTTCTTTTTAATTTAAAATATTCTAGAAAAATGCATTTATAATGTTGTGTGATTAGCTGTTTTATGGCTTAAGAACATATATTTTCATGTTTAGATTCCTTATTCTTATTAAGTTGACATAGATTTAGATGTGACTTTAAATTAAGTAATATATCCCAGTCTTTATAGTGAACCTAGTATGGAGGAAGGAAGGAGAATGAAGTAACTTAAGGTATTGTTTGAAGAGACTAGGACATACTAACTGTGAGCATTCCTTCTAGGCTCTAAGCATACTGGCAACATCCAGGTATGGCTGACTCAGTATAAAAGGGGCTGTTTGGCGCCTCCTGTCTTGGTTATCCTCTTATTCTCTTACCCTCTTACTCCCTGCCCCTTCCCCTCTTTTCCCATCTCTCCATGTGTTCCTGGCTACTCTCTCTCTCTCTCTCTCTCTCTCTCTCTCTCTCTCTCTCTCTCTCTCTCTCTCTCTCTCTCTCTCTCTCTCTCTCTCTCTCTCTCTCTCTCTCCCCCTCTGCCTTTCTCTGATTCTCTCTCTTGTCTTTCTCTGTCTCTACTCCCTCAACTATCCTCCCATGCCCTAAATAAACTCTAATTCCTATTACATCCATCCTATGGCTTATATCTCAGGGAGAAGGAATGACTCAGCATGGACCTGCGGAGGTACCCCCCCCCCCCCGCTTCCGCCTCACCATACCACGCCTCTACAAAACATATCTTGATTCTTTTTTGTAAAACATAACACTTAAGTATAGATGCAGAATATTTGAGAGGTCTGATTTTGGCATAAATTGAGACAGTAACTTGATAGAAATGTAAATAAATTACAGAGCAATTTCCACACTTTTTTTCTGCTCATTTAAGTCCAGGAAATCTACTTGGGTGGGCAGTTCTTCCATATGGCTTACTTACGGCAAGCCTATCAGAAGGGTACAA
This sequence comes from Mastomys coucha, assembly GCF_008632895.1. Taxonomy (NCBI): domain Eukaryota; kingdom Metazoa; phylum Chordata; class Mammalia; order Rodentia; family Muridae; genus Mastomys; species Mastomys coucha. The sequence goes on from NW_022196912.1 coordinate 58,376,299, forward strand.
TTACAAGAAGGTTTTCCTATTAAGATGTGAAAGCAATGGATCATAGATAACCCTGAAATACTGTGATTGTGCAGACCCAACTGAAGTAATTTCAGATTATGACAACCATGACAGGACTAGTCATCTGATCTACTAAGGCATCAGGGTCAAACTGCAGAAAAGCACTCCAAGGAGAAGATTCAGAAAGAAACATGACAGGATTAACACCAAGAGAAACTTTAATGATTTGGTTACCATAAGAAATGACAGGAAGGCCACCTAGCTAGATAAATGGGTTTCAGCTAATTTAACATGATTGTTTTTATTAGCCCACCTGTACCCCACCCATAGTTTTCCTAAACCATTTCCTGAGTATTTGATTTCAAATGCAAATGCAATTAATACTCACCTATTTCAAACTCCTTAAGATTAGCTGGTTAACTAATGCCCACTCCAGACAATCCCTATAATGTTTATGTGGCTAGCAATCAAAGATCATGTGGCTTTTTTTTTTCTTCATCTAGTTTCAGTTCATTTAGTGCTCCTATCAGTTTTGTAATTTGACATCTCATATAGAAATAAATGAAATATTTTATTCATTGTCATTTGTATTGCATATAAGGGGAGCACTCTCCAACTCCCATATCATATATCCTATTAAATCACTCGTGAGGAAAGGATTTTATTGGTGTGGTAATTTAGTTTAGCTAGCATATTGTCTGGGATGTTTATAAATAATAATTGCTTCATATTAAACATGTGGGTGAAAGAAGCTACAACAATCTCTAGATGTACAGGATGACTCATCCAAGAGACACAAGTTACATTTCCCAGGAAACAGATCCTATGGCAAAGATTTATGGAAGATCTAAACAAACATGCTTAAAAAGAATGGAGTGCAGTCATAAAAACTGCCTAGGCAGAGAGCAGAAGGGGCTGTGTTAGTAAGATGTTCTTTCATCAATATCTGAAATCAGGCAGAGGCACGCATGCTCTTGTATCTTGTAATAGACATTCGTTATACTCTTGCTGCTCCCAGGAAAACAACTTGACCTGCATGAAGCACTATCTTTAGCTGAGGGAAAGTGCTAGAAAGGAACACAGATGAGAACTGTCAGCTCCAAAGTCTTCTATAAGCCAGGAAAATGAACATTTCAGATCTAAGAGTAGAAGAAGGAATATGGATATCTCACCAGAGCACTCACTTGCAGTTTCCACACGTTTCCAGTCCGTTCTCTGCATTCCTCAGGGTTCTTATGTATCACATGCTACAGAATACAATGAAAATGCTAACCATCATTGTCATAAACGAGTTTAGCCTGCATAAACTGCAGACCTGTGCACAGCTCCCTGTCTTGTACTAAGGCTACATTGTAGATCTCCTGTTATTTTTTTTCAGTTCTGCTGAATGAGTGTCTTGCCTACTAGAAAGATGTAGACATTTTTTGGCTTAATTACTATTTTTAATACTAAATTATATTTTGCTATTTATTTTATATATCGGAAAGATTAACATGATCCAAGAATTGCATGTGGAAGTCCTTCTACAATGTGTGTTCTGGAGATCAAACTCATTTCCTCAGGCTTGGCAACAAGTAGGAGCCATCTTATGAGCACTTAAGTGCTTTTTAAGTTAATTTACTCTTTGATAATTTCATGTTTCATATAGTACATTTTAATCATTTTTACCTTTGTACAGTGTCTTACCCTTTTCTTAGTTTTACAACCCTATTCCTTTCCTTTCACTAATCTCCATCCCACTTTCATAATTCTTTAATTTGATTATAGGTTTGCTTTGAAATTCACTGTGTTTAATCACCCTCACAAAGATAAATGTGAAATTATCTACCCAAACATGGGTAAATTACCAGTGGCTACATCAGTGGATCTGATGACTTCCTCTCACCCAGAAGCCTTTGAATATTGCTATCTTCTTTAGGTGGGGCAGCAGGGTTCCCTTCCCAGTCTGATTGAATGCTTACTGGCTCAGTCATCCACAGGCCATATTCAGGCAATTATAGATGTTGAAAACTGATGAGTGCCAGGGCCATTTTTAAGACATTATCTTATGCTGCATGATTACATCCTTCTTACATTCTTTCCACCTCTCCTCCACCATTTCTTCAGCCTTGGAGGAAATGACATGATTAACCCAGTTACAGCTGAGTCCCAGCATCTTGACCAGTCATATATCTCTATGGCAACTGTGATTAGTTTGGTAGTGTTGCTGTGGTGCTCTGTTTATTGTGGAACATATTGTGGAACAGTATGACTGCAGATGGTCCACTGGTTACAAGGCATCATATGTGAAGACACAGGTGTAAGTAGAAGGAAAGGTGCCCCTTCATGATAAATGATTAATATAGGAACCTGGAACACATTTCATCTTACTTGTATGAGAACAACCCTACTCATACCGAGTGAATTATTTCCATTAAAAATATGAGTGTTGTAGTTGAAACCAAAGGGCTCCTGTCAGGTACTTCTGATTAAATTGTGTCACAAAGTTTGGAGAACATATTTGTCAGAATTAAGAGTTTACATGAAGCTGATTTTTTTTTTCAATTTTTGTCACTCTCCATTATAGTTAATTCTGAACACTTTGGGGTATGATCCTATTCAGAGAACTCGGTGTAAGAGCTTGAAACAAAGTCACCGTAGTGTATGCCTCATAGGTTATCAAATAGCACCTTTGACATCCAGGTTAAACTGAAGCAGAGTGTAGAGCCGGGCGACTAGCTGGGGCCAGTGAGAATGCTTCCTGGGGGAATCTCTGAAGAATTCCTTTGGGGGCCACAAGAGGCCAGTTAAAAAACTCATTTGAGCCACAATATGTCTGAAAAAGCAAGAAAAAAGGGGTGAAAGAAACACACACCACACACTACACACCACACACCACACACATGTGCTCGCGCACACAGACACTCACATACAGAGGATGGATGAAGCAAACTTCAAGAAGCTCCAAGGAACAAGTTCTAGAAAAATATTCCAAGCAGTATAGAAATATGTTTACACCAATACCTTTACATGAAAAAACATTTTATGTAGTACAGATTAAAAAAAAGCAACCCCAAATGAAATTATTCCCAAATACCCACATACATTCAAAACTAAGCAACTTGCAATAGATTAAAAAAGTGTAAGCAAAATAATTTTTCTTACCAGCAGGAAGCAATTTGCAGTTATAATCAATTATTGTATTATTTATCTTAAAATGTAATCTTTTAAAACTTTTTTTCTTTTTAAGATTTCTTTTATTTATTTTTTATTTTTTATTAGATGTTTTCTTTATTTACAATATCTCTTTTCCCAGGTTCCCCTCCAAAAGAAAAAATAAAAATAAAATAAAATAAGAAAAAATAAAATAAAAAAAATAAAACAATCCCCTGTTCCCTCCCCCTCCCCCTGCTCATCACCCCACCCTCTCTCACTTATAAAACTTTTAAAAGAATCACTAATCTAAACTTCTATATAAAAACAATCAGTGATTTCTACTTTAAATCCTCAGAAAACACATTTAGTCATCAACAATTTTCATTGTCATATCAAGAAGCTAAGGGCAAAAATGGATTCAAAAATTTGACAGGCCAGCTTCAGTTACGGTCACATCAGCCAATTCTAGTTAGACTGCCTTTCTTCTTGTTCCCTGACCTCAAAAAGTCACTAGTTGAACTAATAAGAATGTGTTTTTCTGAACTTCAAATTGTTCTCTAAGATTTTCTGCATCAAAGTTATTAACAAAATCATCTTAACCTAGCTTCACTAACTATTTTCCCAAATGCTTTCTAAGGGTCATGGTCATTGCTGACAATCCACATTTCTAAGTTCTTTCCTAGGATGGTGATTGAATCATTAATCTGCTCCAGCAGAAATGCCTGAAAAAGATTAAGCAGTATTTTTGTGAGTGCCATTGATACTGCCCAGTGAGGGGCTAGAAGCCCCCTTCAGCATTTTCATACAATTCTTAGATTAAGAGGGAAGGGAAGGCAAGAGGCAGAGCAAAACTGCACAGCAGCATGTAGTCCACAGGACACATAGTCCTAGGGCTCTGCCTCTCTGAGGCACATCCATTGAGGTTGTGCTAAGAGCGAACTGCACTCCATGAGTTCCAAAGAGTTTATTGTTACTCTTGCAGGGCCTCTACAATAGGCCAGTCCTGTAGCAGGCCCCCTCCTTGCTCTAAGTCCTTATCAGAGTTAGAAGATTGTCATATTTGGAATATATAGATTAGAGACACATTCCTAAATCAGAAATATGCTGAATGTAGTGAGAAGTTTAACAAGTTTTACACTTTTCATATAATAGGAGGTTTGTTGCAACATTTTGAAACAAAACAAAAACCCTATCTTTAATGTTTTCAAGGAAAACAATAATATATTTTATTATTACCATACACTCAACTTTACTCTTTATATCAAGCAATGATAATTTAAAAAACAAATATAAGAGCATTTAACTCATAAATATAAACAAAATGGTACTATGTGTACCTAGTACCCATACATGCTTTTCTTTCTCTTTAGATGAGCTCCATGAACTCATTCATCATTTTTTCTTCATTTCCTTATACTGAGACAGTATACATCTACTCTGTATATTCAGGCCATTGATGAGGAAAGGATAACAAAGAAAAGGATCATAGATGGCTCTTTCTCTTTTCTTGTCATATTTTCAGCTTAAGTAGCTGATGCAAATGGGCAAGTAACAAATGAAAAGACCATGACAAAGTTCCCTGGCCTCTTAGGTATTTAAAATGTTATTATCTTTTATTGTCTTTAAAACAGACTCTGATTCATCTGGAAATGAGCATCTGTTCCATTTATTGTGAGGATCATATCTTTTTTTTGTTAACCAATTTCAAAGAACTCACCTGCTTCCAGGGTCTGTTTGAATTTTATGCTAATGGAGGGTTTCCATGCTATGGAACTGAATTAGACAGAATGGATGAGTGTACACCTCCAGTGTGCTCCTCATCCACATGATCTTTGTTAAACCACTTTAAAAGCAAACTGGAGCCTGGAAGGCTCTTAAGTCCCAGATCTTTCAAAGAACCTCAGTTCAGTCCCCAGTACTCAAAGCAGTTAACAACAGCATGTAGTTCCAACTCCAGAGCATCTGATGATCTTTCTGTCTCTCTCAGGACCCAATCATACAAATGCTATACACATACATGCATATGCATGTATAAAATAAAAACAAAGCTTTTAAAATATCTCAGACTTAAAACTACTAAGGATTTCTTCATAGCATTACATGGAGCAGAGGGGTCTACTGACAGAGGTCGTGAGCTTATGAACCTCTTCCTGGGGCCGAGGCCACATTGTAGAAAATTGAGGGGATTCATTACCATATCCACTAGCAGTTGTAATCTGGAACCCTTTCTCTTCAGAACCTAGTTTATTTTTAAGCTCATAGTTTTCAGGTCTGATATTTGACTCAGACTGCAGGAAAACTAGTGTGATATATTACTGACCTATATTCTTTTGAATACCAAACAACCAACCGTTGATTTACTTTTTCATTACAATCATAAAACAAGATTATTTTCTTCTAGTTTATCTTATCCATAAAACACTATAGGTTTTCATAAATCAGGATACCCTGAATGACACTTTAACTTTACTGCCAGTCAGAGAACTTATGTCTACATTCACCTTGCTGACTAAGCACTGCCACTTTGATTATTTTTTGTCTCATTGTACTGAAGCCAGTGAGTGAAGCCAGTTATGCCACAGCACCTTCCATCATTGTCCTTAATTTACAGAGGATGAGAATCACTGAGGTGCTTCATACTGCTCTGTCCTCTTGTATACAACATCACTCAGAACTCAGAAGACTCTGAGACCTCTCTTATGACAGTCTCTGCATGTATTCTTCTAGCATGACCATCTGGGCCTTTTGAGCTTCTTTATTTTCCATCTTTGACAAGATCTCTCACATTTCTTGTTCATAATGTATGCTCTACCACTCTCTTCAATATCCTAAGAATATAACCCTATTATAAAGTCAGTATTATTATGCATTATCCACCAATGAAGACCACTTGGACCTGGGTTCAAACCAATAGAAAATATTAACTGACCGGATGCAAGTATTGTCCTGACCCTTTCACAGGGTAGATTTGTAAGCCCAAATTAAACATTCTGGGTTGACACAGTTCAGTTACAAAGAACAATTAGCCAAACCAGAACTACTGAAGCCAATTAGGAAGGTTTAGAGACCTTCCCAGAACCTAGGACTTTCTTGGATTATGTCTTTGTTTTCTATTTTGGCAGGTGGTCCTGCCTACATCCTGGGTTCCAAGTCCTGAATGACACTTTCATCATGAGTTTAGATGTGCTAAGATCTAGGGTCCCACTAAGATCTGGAGGCCTGTGTCATTGTTTCTCCTTCATGCTAGCCCAGAGAATCTTTTCTATGGTAAACTGTCTAATATTAAGAGGTTTTTTTTTAAATCAAACTTATTTTTGAGAATTCCCTTCTTGTTCTAATCCATCTGAGAATCCAATCCTATCCAGTCCTCTGTAGAAGGCTCATGCAAGTCCCATACATCATCTGTAAAATCATGTTAATATCTGTTGGTCACCTTCTATAGTGCCTTTGAAATTGGTCTATTTCTGCTACAATAAAATAGGTGCTTTCCAGGCCATGAGATGTTGGAGCATATTATGACTGAAGAGCATGATATAATTTATTCTGATAAACTACGCTTTCTTGCAAAGAAAAATTATCTAGCAGTATAGTTTCACATGTATAAAAGCACAGATGTCCCCATGTTAACCCGCCTGGTCCCATTCATCTTATCTGTGGCTCTTATTGTCACACAGAACAACTTCCAGGATTGAGAATGAAACCTTCTTTAATCTCTTCTCCATAAAACTTGTTAAGATATGAGCTCCACTCTCAGCTTCCTGAGCCTTACCCTTGTGGGAGATAACCATCTCTTTATATGCTGCCAAGGTTTTCACACTTAAAGTTTAATTGGTGATTAATCAACCTCAGAATTTTACTGTTTTTTCTTCTTCCAAAGCACTGAATAACCCACCCAATTCTATAGTCCTTGAGAATATTTTCTTGGCTAAAACAATGCACCTGTCAGTGAGATTCCCTCTGTCTCTAGACGCTCTGTAATCATTTCCTCTGTGTTTAGGAATTATCCATGCTCAGTTCTATGTGTGATCACTGATAGATTCAGTGACAGCCAGTCAAGAGGGTCATGAGGCTCCAGTAACTCTTTTCAGAGCCCGTTTCCTTGAATTTTTTCTGACACAAACTCTGTCAGATTTCCAGGCAAGAGACTCTGATGTGGAGATTTGCATGCAAGAAGTGCAGTGGGGATTACTTTTCAAATCTGCATCTGGGGACCTTAAAAGAAACAGAAAGGAAGTAAAGGGATGATACTCAACTCTGATGTGTTGCCACCGAAGCTGCAGTGGAAGCCATGCTGAGGTCTAGAGTTCAAGAGACTTTCAACTTTGTTCTGATATGAAGCAAGAGGACCAACTCCTTTCACTTCATCAGTTAGCATTCACAAGATACTGAAGGGATCAGTATCAGCTCAGGACGTCCAAGACCAAGTTCTCAGTGCCAAGGAGACTTATTTGCCCAGAGGGACAAAGGGCAGGGAATAAGACACAAAGACAGGAGATGGAGAACAGAGAGAATAGGGGAAAGCATCAAAGGAGAGCAGAAAAGGATATGTGTGTGTGTGTGTGTGTGCGTTGTGGGGAGGAGGTAGGAGGGTTCAACTACAAAGGACTGTCTCTGGATAGAGAGAAGGCAGACCTGGACCATAGGCAAAGGGCACTTTATCAGGTAAAAGGGGAAACCTCATGTTAGGATGTGGTGTTTTATTTTAGCTCTCTTAGGAGAGCTAAAGTGGGGCTTTTAATTACTGAACCTTAAAAGGTTGATTGTTGGATCTTGGTAGTTAGCCTCAGGAGGAGGATGTGGCCAAATAAGGGAATGGATGGAGGCTAGTTTTAGGGATGCTATCTGATGGTTTTTAACAAGGCAGAGGGAATGGGGTGGGGGAGAAGGGCTGCTAGAGTCCTTTAAGATACAGCATACTCTAGAGAGAAATCATAGCGTTAGTCAAAGTAAATTTCTTAAATCTCTGAAAACGTCCATGTAAGAGATTGTTCTTGCAGCTGCAAACCTGGTACTACCCAGGAAGCTTGTGGGAAGGGTGAGCAGGGGCTGTGCACTGAGGCATCTACTGTTTATGTTTTCAGAGCGGTTTCAGAAAATGCTACCCCAAAATTTTATAACTATTCCCAGTGTCCATTTGTCCATTTGTTTGGTCATTTGTACAAGTAAAATGTATAAAGTGGAGTTAAACTTGACATTATATCCCAGAAACTTTAATTGTGAGCAGACTAATGACTTAACTTTTCCCATGTCAGCACTTTTCCGGCAGAAAAGCAGTGACTTGAGCTGTATGCCAATCTGCAGTGAGACGAGGTGATGAGGGTTCAAAGCCAGAGTCGTCCCGCTCTCAGAAACAGCCCGATTCCCCATGATGTTAAATTGTAATAATGGCTTCACTGGGCAGAGTACTAAATTAGAGTTTCCGGCTTGCCAGGCACAGCAATTTGGGTTGAAGCAGTTGGTTCTGTGTGGCATTCAGAGGTGCAGTTTTATGTGCTTGCTTCTTTATGGCGCCATTCTTTTATTAATAAAAAAAGCAATGCTTAAAAGGTGTATCTAGCTGTTTCACAGTTTTGAATTTGAAAGGAAACATTATACTTTATGAAGTATTCTTCTGTGAGTTTTCTAAATAAATGTTTATGAGAAAAACATTAAAATAAAATAAAATAAATGAAACTTTGAATAAAGAGAACAAATTCCATCACTTCCAAAAACCTTTTATTTTTTGTTTGTTGTCTGGCTTAGTAGGATTATATTTCCTAAAGTGTCCTGAGTATTAACTACTCAATTATGTGAACTGTAGATTCTCTCCTGGAACATTAGAATTTGAGATGTATTAATTCATGAATAAATACCTTGTCTTCCTTGTGACTGAGTAATAGAATGTGTTTATCCATTGTGGGGTCATCAGCACTTGTCCCTTTCGTCTGTACTGAGGAATTTGTTGGGATTTCTCTTACTGTGGTGTTGTTCAAAGCATTGGAATAGAACACAGGTTAATTTTGGACTTTGTATGAGTCAAGGTTTTCATTTTATATGGGTAAATACTTACAAATTGAATTCTCATTTCATATCATAATAGCATATTAAATTTATAATAAATCGGTAAACCATGTTTTAAAGTGAATTCTTATCATCAGGACATGAGGTTGTATTTGCTAATGCCCTGTATAGATAGATCTTGGTGTTATTTGTTACTTCATGTTTTTAGTGGTAATAAAACTATTTCCATTTTGACTGTAAGCTATGTTTTAACCTCATTTAGTCTGCACTAACAAAATTCTAAATCTCTGCTGTGCTATGTGGTTCTGGGCATATTATATCTCATCAGATATCACTCTGTGATATAGATGCATGTATACATGGTGCTTCAGTAATCAAAGCTTTACTGTATTTATTTGGATGCCTTCTACACCTACATGTGGTTTCAGATAGGCTAGAAATGTATGCAGTTCACATAGAACAAGGGGTGTACTTGTATCCTATCCTCTTCAGGCACAAGTTTTCCTTCCAATTCCAAAAAGCAAAAATTAAATCGCATCTCACTCTCTCACACTGCTGCATAGTTTCCCTTGTAGAACCCAACATCATGGCTTAAATGTTTAAAATATGGAGAAATTAAGTCACAGAAATTCCTACAACAGTCTTTAGTGTTTTGTCTTTTTTTTTTTCTTATAAAGGCCCCTCCTTTTTTCCTTTCCTTTATACAGAAAGCAATTTTTCACTAGTTTTAGGTGTCCAAGCCAACACTATTGTACTGCAGAGGTCTTAGCCTTGGGGAACAATTGTTGAGGTGGGAATGCTGGAGTTCACTAGTGCACATCTCCAGGCAGACGGAAGGATTTCCTATAGGTATTTTGATGCTCTTGTCCAGTTAAGTGTCTCTAGCGTACTTGCTCTTGTCAAGGAATAGGAAGAAGGGTGACTGAATATCATAATTAATTGTCTTTAAAAAAATTTCCTAGAGTTGGCAGCTGTGTTTTATCATAAATAGACTGGAAAGTACTTCCTCTATCACTAATGAATATTCTCAATTCTCTGTTTACACATTCACTGCTGGCAACATCTGGTTAGTTTGATCTTGAAATTTCTTGCCATGGCCCTGTCTGACCTCTAGAGCCATAAAGAAGGTAGCCTTCTAGGGTAAATTCTGACCCTTTCAGTTATTGATTTCCTTTCTTTCTCATCTGTCACATCTGGACTTGGGCTTGAGTTCTGTTCCTTCATACATACACTTTGAGACTCGTTTAAGTATTTAGTATTTTCATTTTAAATGTACCTAGGCTAGAAATTACTTTTCTTTAATTTGCAAGCGTGTGTGTGTGTGTGTGTGTGTGTGTGTGTGTGTGTGTGTGTGTGAGAGAGAGAGAGAGAGAGAGAGAGAAAGAGAGAGAGAGAGAGAGAGTGCATGTGTATATACTGTTTAATAAATAAAAATTAAACACTTACATGATTTTATAGTTATTTAAAGTCTGTCCTATAATATTACACCTAAATACGGAATGCAATTAAATTAGTTTGCAAATGTCACCATTTACTGGGAATATGTCACGAGCTAAAGGTGAATGCATGATAAATGAGCTTAGAGGAAGCATTTAATTTCCTGCCAAACTTTTCTGAGAAGTTCTTTTAAGTGTCTTTCATCAGATCATTTTCTTTTATCTCACAAAGTCTCATGCCTCATTCTGAATGATGCTATCTTTTCCCCTTTAACCCAAAAATCCTCACCTCAACAGTAAATAGGCAGAGCCCTTTGAAAAGATCATTTTAAAATATTTGTTTAAGAACTTTTAGACAAAAAGGCCCCATTCAGACCAGAAGCACGGTATTCTGCCTTCTTGCTGCAAATGGAAACAAGACAGTCGTTGATATCAACATTAGATACAAACACTGTGAAAATTTTCTTTGTGCCCTAGCTGACACAATTATACAGAAGAAAGACATTTCATAGAGAAGGGCCATCATAATGCTGAAAAAGTACTACATGGAAAAATTGGTGTCTGAACTTAGTCACTGAATCTAAACTACAGACAAGACTGAACAGGCTAACTTTGTTAGGTCAACTGACTTTGTCTTATGTCTCTGTTGTGGGTACCTCTAAAGTATTCATTGCCCTCAGGCTTCCTGTTCTCTAACAGCTGGGTTTACTTACCATCCTGCCCTTAGGTCTGAACATCACTCCGAGCTATTAGATTGTTAACACTTTGATACTAGACAAAGTAACATACTTTAAATCTTTAGTGTTTATTTGGTAAAGAGGCTAAAGTTCACTTCAGTGACAGGAGACAAAAAAAAAGTCTCTATTGGTAGCTGGTTTTTCTTTTGATTATTGACATAAAGAATGTTGGTCTGATTCCCCTCTTATATGTTATTATTTAGTAGAGGACATTAAAACATTTTAGGTTATGGGGATCATCTCTGAGATCATATAGGGATCATAATGTGTGAACATTAAAGTTAGTCAAGGAATAGACAGTAACATTCAAGCTGGCTTCAGTAATGGGCAGCTATGAGAACTGACATTTCCACTAGCAAGAGAACTTCTGGAGTCCAGGTCACCACACAGGACAGGAATGGGTCAAGAAACCTCCAGAGGTGAAATGGAATCTGAGGGTCTATTAATGTGTCCAGGTAAGGTCTCTACTCTGTAAAGCTGCAAGTCTGACCAAAGAGTTCCAAGGGGCAGCAGCAATTTACCATCTTAGGGAAATGCAGTGTCAACCTTATCTATGGTTAGCAGATGTTGAGTGAGTGTTCTTTCAGGTTAACTTAAAGTAGAGATGGTCTAAGTGACTGACATGTTTTGGGAACTATATTTACCATGATTGACTGTAAGAGTTTGAGTTTGGCACTCTGCCTCGGGGTTAACGGTCCTGGCCTGCTGTGAAAAAGCAATCAGTGTGAAGCCATTTTCAGCCACCGTGCAGGAGTGATGTTTAACCCATTCACAGAATGCTTATTCTCCAATGGTTATTTCAGCAAAGAAAAAAGTAGAGAAGTTGCTCATCTTTACACTACCTTATTTCAAAGCACAAGCAGCTGCTCCTGTTCTAAAGAAGTTCTGTGAAACCACTCAATTCTAGTGACATTTTAGGATATCTCACAGTAAGAGATGTGATTCTGAGTAGATTTTCCTGTTACTCACTTCAGCCCCAGGGTGGCTCATTCCATTATCATCCTACCCCTCAGGGACTGACTTGTTGACTGTTGGCCCAGTGAGTGTGTTATTCACATGATAAAGAAGATAAGAGGCATATGGCCTTCATAAGCAGAGCAACTTTTGAGAGAAGATTAAAATAATCAGAGTTCATAGGTAGACTTATTTAGAGAATGAAGCCAGAACATTGCAGATGGAGATAAGATTAGTTCAGTATATCAATAAAAAAGATACATTACTTATATTTTACAAAGTAGTTTTGGGAAGGCACATTAGATGAAGTGTTTGGTATTATGATTTGACTTGAAAATATTAGCTAACCGAATTATACTTATGGCAATATTGTATACTGTATAATTCTAAACAGTAGCAAACATATTTTGAGTATGAAGATTATTGCCTTAGTTAGGGTTTCCATTGCTTTGAAGAGACACCATGACCAAGGCAACTATTATAAAGGACTTTTGATTGGGGCTGACTTACTGGTTCTGAGGTTCACTCCATTATCATCATGACAGGTATTGTGATCATAAAAAGAGAAAGAGCAGGCTGGTGAGATGGCTCAGCGGGTAAGAGCACTGACTGCTCTTCCCAAGATTCTGAGTTCAAATCCCAGCAACCACATGGTGGCTCACAACCATCCCTAATAAGATCTGGCGCCCTCTTCTGGTTGTCTAAAGACAGCTACAGTGTACTTTCATATAATAATAAATAAAAATCTTTAAAAAATTAGTCAAAAAACTTAAAGAAAAAGAGAAAGAGCTATAAGAATATTCTGGTGAGGTGTGGGGGAAGGGGGTGCCTCGACGGGCCCATGCTGAGGCACCCCTTCCCCAGGAGGGACCAGACACACACTAATATAGTATAGAATAGAGTTTTTTTTTTTAATTAGATATTTTCTTTATTTACATGTAAATTTCTTCCATTCCCAGTTTCCCCTCCAAAAAACAAAGAAACAAACATAAACAACAAAAACAAACCCCTGTTGCCTTCCCCCTCCCCATGCCTGCTACCCTACCCTCTCCCACTCATTGGCCCTGGCATTCCCCTACACTGGGGCACAGAACCTTCACAGGGCCGAGGTCCTCTCCTCCTATTGATGATTGAATTTGCAATCCTCTACTATACACATGCTGCCAGAACAATCAGACCCTTCCATGTGCAGTCCTTGGTTGGTGGTTGAGACCCTGGGCACTCAGAGGGTACTAGTTAGTTCATATTGTTGTTCGTCCTAAGGGGCTGCAAACCCCTCAGCTTCATAGGTCCTTTCTCTAACTCCTTCACTGGGGACCCTGTACTCAGTTCAGTGGATGGCTGTGAGCCTCTACATCTCTATTAGTCAGGTACTGTCAGAATCTCTCAGGAGATAGCTATATTTAGGCTGGTTTGTTCTTCCTTCAGTCTCTGCTCCATAGTTAATCTCTGCAACTCCTTCCATGGGTATTTGGTTCCCCCTTTTAAGAAGGAATGAAATGTCCACCGTTTGGTCTTCCTTCTTCTTGAGTTTCTTGTGGTTTGTGGGTTGTTCTTCCTGTATTCCAAACTAGAATAGAGTTTATTTAGGAGATGGGGAGAGGAGTTAAGAGGGTAGCAGAGGGAGAGAAAGGCAGAGAGAAGAGAGGAGAGAAGTAGGGGACAGCCGTGACTAAGTGGAGAGAAGGGGAACAAAGAGGCAAGAGGCAAGGTAGAGAAGCAGTAGTAAGAGAGAGAGGAGTGGGTAAACAGCCCCTTTTATAGGACCAGGCCTACCTGGCCATTGCCAGGTAACTGTGGGGAGGAGCATACCTGGCTCCTGCCAAGTATCTGTGGAGGTGGAGTTTATATAGAAAACCAACAACAGGAAGCATGGGAGAAGAAGCTGAGAGTTGTACATCTTGTTCCAAAGGCAAGCAGGAGAAGACTGACTTCCAGAAAGCTAGGGAGAGGATCTTAAAGCCCACCACCACAGTGATATATTTTCTCCAATAAGATGACACCTACTCCAACAAGGTCACACCACCTAATAATGCCACTCCCTGGGCCAAGCATATTCAAACCACCACATTCTACTCCCTGGTCCCCATAGGCTTTTTCAAGCATATGAGTCGATGGGGCCTATACCTAGCTATAGCATAATGCAAAATACATTTAGTCCAACTTCAAAAGTCCTCATAGTCCATCCCAGTTTCAACAATGTTTAAAAGTCTAAAATTCAAAATTACTTCTGAGATTCATTCAAAAGCATAATTGTAATCCCCTATAAAATCAAAATTAAAAAGCAGATATAGCTCCAACATCAAAGGATACACATTACCATTCCAAAATGATATAGTGAAGAAATCCTAGATAAAAGCAAAACAAAAAACCAGATGGGAAACTCCAAACTCACCATCTCCATGTCTAATGTCAAAGTATTCATCAGATCTCTAATTCCTTTCTGCTTTGATAACTGGAATACATTTCTTTCTTTTAGGCTGTTTATACCCCTGTGAACAGGTTTCCTTAGCAGGTATCCCATGGATCTGTGGCATCTCTAACATCTTGGGATTTCCAAGGCAACTTCAACTTACAGGTTCTTGTTCCAATGTCTAGTATCCACACATGGTCCTCTGGACAACTCCAAAGGGCTTGAGTCATGTCTCCAACTCTGTCTTCTGTTGTACTCCAGGGTCTGGTTGATTCTACTCTACTGGTGCTGTTGTTCCTGGTTGTCATCCCATGGTACTGGCATCTCTAACAAACTGGGGTTTCTCCTCTCATAGGCTCCCTTTAGGGGGCCAAGCCTCAACTTCTTTCCATGAGTCATTCAATCCTGGGTCATCAGCTGCAGAGGAGGCCTGTGATTGGACAGTGAAAAGGGAGGTGAGAGAAGGGTTGAAGAGACAAGGTGAGTCTGAGGAGGGAGAGGGAGGAGAATGGCGGCAGATGTAAATTAGCATGGCTTGAACCAGCCACAGGTAGTTATGATACCATAAGTTTAGAATAATTGGGATAAAGCTTTTATCATTATCAAATGGCTCTGAAATTACTGTATCGGCATCTTGTAACTTGTGATTTTATTGATAGAAAAATCTGCTTGGTTAACTATAAGCTTCATGAGTTCTGCTTTACTCAGTTGATGGGTGGTATGGTGGCTCATTGTGGGTGGATGGTCATTGAGGGAAGCTTGCTGGGAGTTGGTGGGCTGAGAGAAGTTGGCAGCAGAGATACAGGCTGGCAGCAGTGGTCCACATAGAGACTGGGGAGCTCCAGTACAGAAAGTCGAGTTGAGATCTCCTGACAGGAGCCATGTGGTCTCCCAGTAGCATGGGAAGCCAACCAACCAGTTCATTTTTAATATTTTCTGCAACACCTCCCTTATTCTATTACATTATCACCAGCTTTCTGTTTTGTAAATCCTTCACTGCTTAAGCTTGGTGGTCCTGGTACTTGTTCTGTAGATTGACCTTGAACCTAGAGATCTGCATGTCTCTGTCTCCTCAGTAAAGGCCTGTAGCACCATGCCTGGACCTAAGCTTTGTTTCTACTTGAAACCTGCTCTATACCTGGCTAGCCTTGACCTAGGGATCTGCTTACCTCTCTCTCATGAGATTAAAGGTAAGTACCAAATAAAAACAATTAACCAAGTCCCTTGTTTAACTGCAAAAATATAAACAATATGCTTAGCAGTGTGGGATATTGCCTCAAGTTTACCACTCCATTAATCTGTTAATCTCATTGAACATAGGATTCAGATACATTCTACTTCTTGGTGCCCTTTTATTCTTTAAACCATACATTTTGCATTTTTCCTTTCTCAGCTTACTCCTTTTCATTAAAAAAACTCTTCATATGAACCATATAACATAATTTATACCAGGCTGTTTTGAGACTTCCTTTGTCTAGACGGCTAAGAGGAAGGTCTCCAAGCCACCCCTACAGTGACAACTTCCTACAATTGGGCTACACCTACTTTAACAAGGCCTCCCAATAGTGCTGCTATCTTGGCCAAGCATATTCAACCCACCACAATTATGAAGTATTTTTTATCAGAGATGAATAAGATTAATATGTGAAACATTTCAAAAGATCTAGTGTTTTTCTTCAGATTTCCATATGTAAATGTATGTGGCTTGCATTCAGATGTGTATATATGATCCATCTGTAGAAACTTGTGTGGGGTCTGTACATTTCTATACATGAATGTGGAGTCTGAGGTTGACACTGAGACTCTTCCAAAGGGTCTCCCAACTCCATAGCTCGCAAACATTGCTATTATTCACAACCAGGCTTGATCTAGGAATACTATCTCTTCCTTCTGAAGCTAGAATTACAGTTGAGCCACAAGAGTCTAGGTTCTGGGATATTTGAATTTCTTTCTGCTGCTTAAGCAGTGAGTATTATTTATTTTTATTTTGTTAACATTTTATGTGCCTTGGTATTTCACCTGCGTGTATAAAAATGCACAGTGGCTGTTCCTTCAAAGGAGCTGGGTTCAATTTCCAGCACTCACAACCCTCCGTAGCTCTACTTCAGACAATGATATCTTCCTTAATAGCTTTCCACTTTAATTTTTGAAACATGTGTCTCACTGAACAAGGAGCTTAGCAATTTATCTAAGCAGAATGGCCAGGAAGCTTCTACAATGTTCCTGCTTCTGCCTCCCCAGAGCTAAGACTGCAGATAGCTATTGCTGTACCAGGCTTTTTACAAGCATGTTGGTAGTCCAACTGAGGTCTCTGTGCTCAAATAGCAAGTACTTTACTGAGTGAGTAATCTCCCCATTCCATTATTGACTTTTAAGGAAGATGTACAATCTATCCTCGTAGTTTGTGTATGCTCCTAAGAAAAAACGAACTATAAAGTTTTGCTGTGATATCCATGTACAAACAGATTTTTATCGTACAGAAATACTTCATATTTGATGTTAAGTACTGGGTAAGAAATACTGGCACCGTCATTCTGACACCCACTGACCACGTCTTGATATCTAGAAGCAACCATATAAGTTCCAATAAAAGAGTTTCCTAGATATTATACCTGTGTAATGTTAGACAAGTCATTTAATGATCCTTTCTTCTTTTTTAAAAGAGTGAACAACAATGATATAATAATACCTAGTCTTAAAGTCCTAATAAAATTAAAGCAATAATTGTATTGATTCCTTTTATGTCAACTTGACACAAGCTAGAGTCATTTGGGAAGAGAGACTCTCAGTTTAAAAAATTGTGCATATTTGCATGTAGCCAAGTCCTCAGGGCATTTTTGAATGAAGACTGATATGGGAGGTATCAGCTCACTGTGGACACTGTGATACATTCACTGATGGTCCTAGGTGCTAAAAAAAATAGAAAAGCTGAGAAAACCATGAGAAGCAAACCAGAAAGTAGCAGCTCTCCATGGTTGCAGTGTCAGTTTTTGACTTTAGTTTCTGCCCTGATTTCCCTCAGGTTTGGCCTCTGACTGAAGAAGAAATAAATTCCTTCTTCCCCAAGTTGTTTTTGGTCATGGTATTTATCTTAGCAATAGGAATTTAACTAAGATATAAATTTAGGAAGAAAGATCTAGTAAATTTCTTGCCAAAGAAAGTGTTACAAATATGACCTGCCCAAGTTAGGAAAACAACAGCCTATTGAATAATTTCAGTTATGAAAATGTGGAAATCACAGAGTCTCACACAAGGGTATATAGAAGTATCACATGATCAGTCTTGTAAACACAATTCTTTATGCCCCTCAGCTACACTTAAACAGGCTAGTAAAGGAGTGATGAACTTCTCTGTTTGACAATGAAATTTACAATCAAAAGGGTAAAACAAATCAAGACTATAAGTATCTTGTAAGTAAACACAAGTAGACACAGAAAAACCATTTAAGCTGACTTGGAATTTGATATGATTTTTATTGTCATCAAATATTTAGGGAGAAAATGTTTTATTTTTGATTTTAGAAAAGTTTTCTTTTGGCATATATTTTCCATCAAAATTTTAAGTATAACAGTAATTTTATTAAAAGAAGTTTTTTAGCATTTTTTTGAGTAGCTAAATCTATTGGAAGAATTGATTTTTAAATGAATGTTCTAGAAAAGAGAAAAGAATTTCTATACTATCCCATTAAAAAACATGAAATTATTACTTAATTTTGGCTTAAATGTCCTTTTAGAAGTATATATAGCCATGTATGTGTGTATGATTGCACAAATTGGTAATTACTTTAATGTAGTTTAGTGTAATTTGTAATATTCATATCAGAACTAAAGAGAGTTAAATAGTTGGCTAGCTTAATTCTTTATGAATTGCAATGCACTGTGGTTCTGTGAATGACTATTAATTAAGACTTTTGCTCAATTGGCATGTTTCAGCTTTCAATAAGATATGCAAATTAAGTAAATGGTACTTTTTTATTAATTAAAAAGTAAGAAACTTTTTCCTTCCAATTAATTTACTTCATAATGAACAGAATAATACAACAATATTTTCAGATTGAATTAGATATCATTTTACTTATACTTGCTTTCTTTCATATATGTATTATAATAATATATAATACTTTGTATCACAAAATGTTAGGTCCCATCTTACATGGCAAAACAACAACTATCTTCTATGAATTAGAATGAAAGAGGCTAGTGGGACTTATAGCTGGGAGAGATAACCAGATACATCACTAGAGGAAGACAAAGGAACATTTGATATACTTCAAAGACAAGGATCATTTCCCAAAGAACTAATATTATGAGTCTACTTACATAATATATGTAGAGAAGGAGAATTCAAAGGAGATATAAAGGAGAAGTGAGAGGAAGTAGGATTGTGATACTGTCTGTCTATGAATAATTTGACTAAAGCAGGAAAAAAAAAAAAAGAATAGGACAAAGAAATCAAGTATGCATGCCCTGGAGTTACCCAAGATAATGTCACTTGTGTGTACAAAGCAAAGGCTATATTGTGTATTTATACCTCATACTTAAAACTAAAATATTACATTTATTTTATAACATTATTTTACTTATATTTAGTAATATTGAATATACCTATCCTAAAAGGTATCCTAAATTCCACTCCTCACCTTGGATAATAAAATGTCATGTATTTTCATGTTCTGCTCAGAGAATCTGAAGAGAGACTTAAAAATGATAAACAAGGGTGAACTCATCCTTCTATTAGTCTATAGCACCATGTGACATGGAGTAATATGCAGGTGTTAAACAACCTATAGATAATATGCTGTGTCTTTAATGAAATAGATTCTCAGTGGATGTGAAGGTACCTAGACAACTATGCAGATGATACACCAGGAATGTATTATCTGTAATTCAAGTGAACGTAAGATACAAACCTAATTTCAAAATAAAACAATTTTTGGTTGTTTTCTAGTGCGATTTCCATTGTTATGGTAAAGTGCTCTAACAAAAAGCAACTTAAGGGAGAGAAGTTTTATGTTAGGTTAAAATGTGAAGATACTCCCCACTGTTTCAGGGGAGTTACGGTAATAAGAGCTTGAGACATCTGATCATATCAAATCACCAGTCAAGACCAGAGGCAACTGAATATATTCATGTATACATGAACATGCTCTTACCCTACCTAGGAAAAGATTCCACCCATATTGGCCTGGGTCTTCCTATGTAAATTAAGACAGTCTTCCACAGACATGCCCACAGGCCAACACAAATGCTGACAATCTCTTTTAACTTTCTCTTTCTAGATGATTCTGGCTTCTGTCAAGTTGACACATAGGCCTAACCATCAAGCAGAGCAGTCATGTGAAGATATAGGACACATGCTCTGACAACACAATAGTGGGAAACAAGCATAGGTTCCCCAATATGAATTTTTATGACATACTTTGAATCAATTGTTTGGACAAACTGAAAACACAGGAGTAACTCTGTAATGTAGCTCTTTTGTAAAGGAAACTGACATCTAAAGGATGCATTAGTAGAGATACGTGCATTAGGAAAAGGCTTACTCCAGACAGCCTTCATCATCTGAGATACTTTCATCTCTAATAGGGGAACAGTCTTTATTTGCCATGGACACTCCTCTGCAGATTTGCATGATATACCTCTACCACCATGGCATACCCCTCTACCTATCTCTTCCTTCAGCTTTTGTGGTACCATTTATAAGCAATAGGCCTTTGTTCAATTCTCATATTTCAAGAGGTTGCTCATGTACATCTCCATAGGTAATGTGTAAATTTCCTCATGTTGTATCTTCTCTTCATTTAATTCACAGCCCAGTAAAAGAAACTAGAAAGACCACAGGAAACCACTTTTGCTCTTCCACAGCTACATCTACATTTTGTATGTTTGCACATGTGAAAATCACCTGAAGTAAAGCTATAGTATTCCATAATTTCTGAAATGTTTGAGATTAAGTATGGATTTCCTCTATGGGCAATGCCAACTATATTGGCCTTGAATTTTCTGTCTGGAAATATAGATCTTCATGATAATAATTTGTAACTATTAGAAGCATGTCATTTCAAAGTCATCCTGTGGGTGCCAACTAAATTCTTTTAAAGTTTTTTATCTGTTTTTATTTTTCCAGCCTTTGTCTACTTTTATTTCACCAAGAACATATTCAAAAGTCTTATAATTATTTTAATTATGTATTTGTTTGAATTACTTTTTAAATAGACTAGTAATTTTTTCTTTCTTTTTATTAGATATTTTCTTTATTTACATGTAAATTTCTCCTTTTCCCGTTCCCCTCCAAAAAACAAATAAACAAACAAAAACAACAAGAACAAACCCCTGTTGCCTCCCCCCCTCCCCATGCCTGCCACCCCACCCTCTCCCACTCATTGGCCCTGGCATTCCCCTACACTGGGGCACAGAACCTTCACAGGGCTGAGGTTCTCTCCTCCTATTGATGATTGAATTTGCAATCCTCTACTATACACGTGCTGCCAGAACAATCAGACCCACCATGTGCAGTCCTTGGTTGGTGGTTGAGACCCTGGGAGCTCTGAGGGTGCTACTTAGTTCATATTGTTGTTCATCCTAAGGAGCTGCAAACCCCTCAGCTCCATTGGTCCTTTCTCTAACTCTTTCATTGGGGACCATAGTAATTTTATCTGGGTATATAAATATGTATTGTTATAGAATAGAAATGGCTGGTAATTTTGTTGAAAGGCATGGACCTATAGCCTCTCCCATTTATTACAAACATTAACAGACACACTTTTAATATAGAAAGTACACAGCACATTTAGGCTTACTTGAATTTTCTGTGTTTTAGTACAGATTGATAAAATATGATGAAGGAGTAGGATGGAGAATATTTTCCAACTGCCAGTTGTCATGTAACACTTTATAATGTTATTTATGTTTTCTAGTAGTACTTGAAATAAAAAAAATATAATATTATGGGATCATTTACCTACAGTATAGGCTAATAGAATGTCTCAAACAGACATCCTATATAAATATCTACATAAATATATACATTATTTTGTGTGTATCTTCATGTTTTAGTACTATAATATGTGTTGGAGGTACATACTGTGGGTGCCAACTAAATGCTTTTAAAGCTTTTTTTTTAACCTGTTTCCATTTTTCCTGGTTTCCATTTTTCCTGAATTGTTGGCTTTCTTCGGGTAGCTGGGACAGGAGATGTCTGCCTGCTGACACCTACAGCTACTAGTCTTTGGATGTAGTAGTTCCTAGTCATACATCTGGACAGGAAGCCCTGGGCAAACAGCTATCAAGGAAGACTATGAAGACTTCCCTTAAGCAAAGAAACACTACTGGGGCATGATTCAGAATTCAGGTTCAGGAAGTAACTGTTCTTTCCGACTTTGCCAGACACATTTTTTACATGACTTCTTTCTTTTTCAGTTACCCAATGAATAATGATCTTTTCTTTGGGTGTAACTGTCAACATCTCTGAACTTGGAAGGGGTGACAATGAGAAAACATTATGATTATCCAAAATATAGATAGATAGATAGATAGATAGATAGATAGATAGATAGATAGATAGATAGATAGATAGGAAGGTTAACAGACAGACAGACAGACAGTGTAGTTAACAATGAACAGTATAAATGTTAGTGTTCTTGGTGAGTTAAAAGACAGCCTGATATATATGAGATCTCTCTCTCTCTCTCTCTCTCTCTCTCTCTCTCTCTGTCTGTCTGTCTCCTGGTGTGTGTCTTTGTATATAGATGGTCTGGGAAGGTGAACAACTTTTGTATAACTCTTGCATATTTGCACAGCAAATATGGGAGTTCTCACTAGGCTTTTTACAAAACTTCTTAAACAGTAGTTTCACTTCTTAAATTCTGGTCTTATACCAGAACAATTGTGAATCATATGGCCAGCATAGATATTAATGTCCATGCAGAGAAATGGCCCACTGAAAGTCATCTTTAGATACATGCTTAGCAAAATATTGTGTGGAAAACAAGGATCACTCACCTTATTCTAAACTTAGTTACGGTACTAAGTTAAGAGCCTTGCAGAGCTTTGCTTCCCTTTAGCAATGGTGCATTGCAGGGTGTCTACTGGAACGTATTCCAACATTCAGATGTCTGCAAGTAGTACTTAAGGGTTGCAGTGAGACAATCTTTACTTCTTAATAACCTAGCATAGTGCCAGTAGAACAGAAATCAGGGCTGTACCAGGACCATGTCTCTAAGGCACCTCATGTTGGGAAGTAGTAATAGTCAGCCATCGTGTCTATTAAAGTCACTCTGAAGCTCATATCCTAATCTTGTCGTAGGAAGAGTTTTTATGAACCGCACCTGAACAGCCCTCTCCTCTATATCCATTACATTCTGCAAGTATTTGCGAATTTGACATTCTAATTCCTCTATTCAGTAAAATATTCTTCTTCCTACATATATTGGAAACAGGATTGTTTATTGCCTCAAAACGCCTGATGCTATTGGGAAACAAATTCTACATTACAGGAAGATGCTTAGGGCCGTGTGATATTAACTATCCGGCCATGTTCATACAACCTGAGCAGAAATGAATGTGGGATTCAAAACCCAGTCTGGGCTTCACCCTGTGCTCTTTCCACTTTACCACACTATCTAGAATATTTACTTCTCTGAGAGGTTGTCATGAAAATACAATTCTCAGAAATTCATCATTTTTTAATCTTCACTTTTCACCAGCAAATACATTGCGGGTTGTGATAACTGTAATCTGCAGACTGCTACATATTAATACAGACTGACACTGGTTTGTTTTCAGGTGTTCATTTATGCAGTGAGAATGAAGTCAGCTGTGGCAAAGTGACAGGAGAGAGAATTTCTTACGCCTCATTAGTGGAACATACAGCAGCAATCAATTGTTGCATTTAATAGTCACCACACATGGGAGATAGAGATTTATTTCAGCCAAAGAATTAAACTTGAAAACAACAGTGAAGAAGCAAAAGACTGAAGGAGGTCACAGCAAAAAGCTTCCAAAATAATTGAGTTTTCAACAAGTTTTATAAATTTTTTCTAAATTTTACATAAATGTAAATACACACATACAATCACTGGAATATATGCATTTTCTTCCACAGTCATACTATTAATTAATTTATTTATTTATACCCGAAATACTGTCCCCACTCCCAGTCCCCCCTTCCAGATTCCCTACCTCTATCTACTGTTGTCTTCTCTGAGAGGACTCCTTGGTATCCCTCTATTCTTGTGAATCAAGTATCTGCAGGGTTAACTATATCCTCTTCCACTGCAGCCAGACAAAGCAGCTCTATGTCCAATACTGTTCGGTCCAACATGTGTGCAGCCTCAATCCAGCATGTATATGCTATTTAGTTGGTATCTCAGTCTCTGAGATTTGCCCAAGGGACCAGGTTAAGTGACTCTGTTCATCTTTCTGTAGAGTTCTTATCCTCTTCAGGGCTTTCAACCCTTCCTCCAGCTCTTCCATAAGAGTCTCCAACCTCTGTCCAATGTTTGGCTGTAAATATCTGCATCAGTTTCAGTCAGCTGCTGGGTGGAGCCTCTCAGAGGACAGTTATCCTAGGCTCCTGTCTGCAAGTAGAACAGAGTATCATTGACAGTGTTAGGGATTGGTATTGCATACGAGATGGGTCTCAAATTGGTCCAGTTATTGGTTGGCTATTTCTTCAGGTTCTGTTCCATCTTTGTCACTACTTTTCTTTTAGATAGGACAAATTTTAGGTTGAAAGTTTTGTGGGTGGGTTGGTGTCCTTATCCCTCCACTGGGGTCCTGCCAAGCTATACAGGAGGTGGCCTCTTCTGGTTTCATGCTCCCTGTTAGGCATCTCATTTAAGATCACCTGCATTGACTCCGGAAAGCCTCCCCTCTCCAACCCAGGTCTATGGGGTCTCCTAGAGATTTCCCATAGCCTCCCACCTCAGGCAGCTGCAGATTTCCATTCTTTCTCCTTTGTCCCTCTCTCCTGTCTCTTCATATACCTGATTCTGACTCCTTTCCATTCTTGCATTCAGGATGATAATAGATCCTGTTTATGCACTATCCTTGTAGCCTGTGATTTTCTGCTGGTGGATTGAATCCATTCATGTTAAGAGATATTCATGACCAATGATTGTTAGTTACTGTTATTTTGTTGTTGGTGAGATGCTGTGTGTAATTCTCTTTATTTTTTGGTTTTGCTGTAATATGGTTAATTTCCTGTGGCTTCTTGGGTGTAGCTATTCTCTTTATATTGGAGTTTTTCTTCTAGTATCCTCTGCAGGACTGAATTAGTAGAAAGGTATTGTTTAATTTTTTGGTGGAATATAGGTTTCTCTATCAATGATGATTGAAAGTTTCACTGGGTATAGTTTTCTGGGCTGGAATGAAACTAACAATTGTTATGACCCAAATCTAACAGATAGATATCTATAGAACCTTTCATCTCAAACCAAAATAATATACTCTTTTGGTCTTTTAGGTTTGGCAAGACATTTGTTTAGTATCTTCTTTCTTTTAGAGTCTCTGCTGAGAAGTCAGGTGTGTTTTTAATACGCCTGCCTTTATATGTTACTTGGCCTTTTCCCCTTTTGGCTTTTAATATTCTTTCTTTGTTTTGTATGGTGTTTTCATTATGTGGCAGGAGAATTTTTTCCTCTTCTAATCTACTTGATGTTCTGTAAGTGTCTTGTAAGTTTATAGCCATCTCTCTAGGTTAGGGAAGTTTTCTTCTATAATTTTGTGGAAGATACTTCCTGGTCCTTTTTGCTGGGAATCTTCACTCTCTTCTACTTCTATTATTCTTAGGTTTATTCTTTTCTTAGTGTTCTGAATTTCCTAAATGTCTCGAGTTAGAAACTTTATACAGTTGGCATTTTCTTTGACCAGTATATGAATGTATCAATTTTCTATGCTTGATATTCTTTATCTGTTTTGTTCTGTTCCTGTTCTCTTTCCTAGGTTTTCTATTTCCAGGGTTGCCTCCATTTGTGCTTGTTTTTCTTGCTTCCATTTCCATTTTTAGTTCTTGGATTGTTTTATTCATTTCCTTCATCTGTTTGATTGTATTTTTCTGTTTTCATTAAGGGATTTAAATGTTTCCTCTTTAAGACCTTGTACCTGTTTATGTTTTTGTGTGTTTCTTCAAAGGATTTACTTATACCCTCTATAAAAGTCTATCTCATCTTCATTAGATGAGATTTAAGCACAATATATTACCCTTCAGGTGTTAGGCCTTCATGTGTTAGGATATCCAGGGACTGCTGTAGTCAGACATCTGGGTTCTGATGGTGCCTTACAGCTCTGGTTTCTGTTGATTATGTTCTTGTGCATGCCTTTCACCATTTTTTGTTTGTTGTTTGTTTTTTGTTTTTTGTTTGTTTGTTTGTTTGTTTTTGTTTTGGTGTTGGCCTGGTAGTCCTTGAGAGTGGCAAGCTTTTGGGACTGGTGGTACCAAATGGCTACAGATAACTGCAGACCTCTCACAGTGCCATCAGAAATGTGGCCTGGGGTATGGGTTGCAGATGGAGGTATGGGCTGGAAAGAAAATGCAGTTCTGAAAGGGTGGGACAGAATTCATCACACTACTGCTGGACTTGCTGGGGTCCCAGCTGGCAGTGGGTGTGGAGTTTGGGTCACAGGTGTCTCAGCTGTGTGTCTTGGTTTAAAGTAGGCCTCCCAGAAGGCAGGTGGAGTATACAATATATTGTGGGAACAGTATACAGATCACAATTGCAGGTGGAGATGTGATTCCAACACAACTCTTTGCAGACTTATTTCATACTTCTGATGTATCTAGGGTTCTTCCTTAAGAGTTGTGTAGTGAGCAAAACACATAGTCACACAAACCAGGTCCACACAAGGACCCCCATTTTTAAGCTAAACTTAAAGAAAATTATGCTGGAAAGCCTTCGTTCACATTCTTAAGAAATAGATCAACGTCCTTTTGCTTTTCTATTTTAATTTTAAGATTACTATGTTTTGAGTGGAATATGGTCTTGACATGTTCATGTGTTTGAACACTTGGTCACCAGCCTTTGGTGTTGTTTACTTTGTTAACTCATTAGGATGTAGTGTTCAGGATCAGACCCAGGGACATATGGAGTAGACTGTAGGAATCTAGCCAGACTACTTTGGTTTGAATTCTCTGAGACTCAGTTCATAGACCTGTAATAGATCTTGCCACCACAGGAGTATCTCCAGCAATGAGCCTTTACCAGCTGTGAAACTGTGAGCTAAAGGCAATTGTTCTTCCTCTAGGTTGTTGATCTCAGGGATTTTAATACAGAGGTATACAAACAAATTACCAGAAGAGCCCCAAGTATTAATCATCAAGGCGATCTTAGGGCTAGCCTTTTACCACATGGGAATAATACTTATACACTTTCCCATGTAGCACACAGTTTACTGGCCATTTTCTTTCATTTCCTTTCAAAAAAATTGTACGAGAAATGGTTCTTCTTACATATATTTTGATCATATCTTTCCCATACTCCACTACTCCCAGATTCTCCCCATCCTCTAATCCACTCAGCTTCCTATCTATCTATCTATCTATCTATCTATCTATCTATCTATCTATCTCTCGAATAAGAAAAACAAGAAAACAAAAAGCAAAATGTAAATATAATAAATCTGATAAGAAACAAAACAACACACACACACACACACACACACACACACACATACAATCATCCCACTACATAATATCCAGAGTGAGAAACTCTGGAACACTTATTTCTAAATGGAATATCTCCATAAGATCCCTCCCACTAGGGGTCAGGAAACTCTGTTGAAGAGGAAACAGGAAGAGTTTAAACACCAGAAGGGATGGAGGACATGGAGGAAATAATGTGACACAAGATTAATGAACATATGAACTCACAGATTGTAGCAGCATACAAAGGGCCTATACAAGTTCAAGCCATATAATATTTTTCAACATTGATATTGGAAAGTTGGCAAAGGACCCTATCTCTAGCCAAGACACTATCTGCAATTGGCATCTATTCGCAAAAGGATAATTTAGTATGTGCTAATGGATCTTCATTGAGTGTATTAACCATACTTAAGAGTAGGCTGTGCCTAGGAGTAGCTAGTCAATACAACAAGAACTTAATGGTATTTTTCTAGATATTGTTGTGTTTGGGCATATCTGTGTGTGTGTATGTGTTTGTGTGTGTTTTTCTGGTCCTTTGTTTGTATATTGTCATTTATAGTTTTGTCTTTTTATGGGTTTTGTTTGTGTTTGTATGTTGTTCTTGTGCTGTTTCTCTGGTTTATTTTGTTCTTAAATTTTTTCCTGCTTATTTGTTTGTTTGTTTGCTTTCTTGCTTGTTAACCTGTTTGTTTTCTAAAGGGAGAGACAAGGGCAGCATTAAGTTGAAGGAGTAGGGAGGTTT
Organism: Mastomys coucha; assembly: GCF_008632895.1. Lineage (NCBI taxonomy): Eukaryota > Metazoa > Chordata > Mammalia > Rodentia > Muridae > Mastomys > Mastomys coucha. Next base: position 58,404,358 of record NW_022196912.1, read on the forward strand.
TTGTATCTAAAAGGAGTTAGGAGAAGGAAAACCAGTTAGACTATGTTGTCTAAAATTATTTTATTTTCATACACACACACACACGCACACACACACACACACACACACACACACACAGAGAGAGAGAGAGAGAGAGAGAGAGAGAGAGAGAGAGAGAGAGAATAATTTTCTTGTGAGATATGCTGGTGTACAATTGGCAAAAAATAATATGGGAATAACTAGCTATTTTTTATTGGATTTAAGGACCACTTCATGAGATTGAATCTGTTTCTGATACTGCTAAAGTGGTCTAGTATAGAGGTGGTTCTGAGGTTAAGGTCCTGTTGGTTCTTGATCTCTCAGTAAAGATGCTATGAGCCAATTGCTTCGTGGAAGGATAAGTAGGACTTTCAGGTCCTGCAGGAAAGCTGGAGACACAGGAGAGAGAGGAAAGGATAGTTTGCCATGTTTCAGGGACAAAAAATCCAACCAGCTACATGAGATCATGGTAGGAGTTTAAGAAAGTTGAGCTGGGACTGAAGATGGCTAAACAACTGAAGTTGAGTACAGATTTAGGGTGCTGATCTGGGAGTACTGGGAAGAGCACACTAGCCAAGGTAGATTGGGGTGACCCTTCAATTTAGCCAATAAGGCAAGTTTAAATTGAACAATTGTGTGTGTCTGTGTTTTTCATTCATGGATCCAATATTCTATGAGTGAGAGGCTGGTAACCTGGTCCACCTAGGGCTTGAGGAGGGGTAGCAAAAGCTACATGCAGCAGTCTAGAACCTAAGACTTTGATTATGAACATAGTAGAAGTAGTACTCTTTTGGTAAAGAGAATTTGGGAAGAATGGGCATTGGAAAGATTTGATCAAAATATACTATAAGAAGAAAATCTTTAATAAAAAAAAACTTTTTAAGGGAAATGAGTGAAAAGGTATACTGTGTGCTACATGAACAGTGCTTAAGTATTATTCCCAAATTTAAGGTTAATTCTAAGATCATCTTGTTAACTAATGCTTGGGACACATTTCCAGTAGTTATTTTGAGGCATGTGCCATAAGCCTATGGTCAATTGTTTTAAATAGCACTTCTGTCTTCTTTGTTATCATTACTTCTTTGTTTCTGTGTCTTGTTTTTAGTATTTGTTTATGTTTGTTTGTTTGTTTGTTTGTTTGAGATGATTCTGCAGCTCTGACTGGACTGCAATTCACTATTTAGAGCACAGTGATTCTGAATTCATGAAGATTTATCTATCTTTGCCTTCTAAGAGGCATGTGCCATAAGCCCAGATTCATTTGCTTTAAATAACATTTCTGTATTCTTTGTAATAAGTATTGCCCCAACATCATATAATGTTGCACATTTCTTATAGGTAATAGAGTTGGGATATGAACTCAGGTAGTCTGGCTCTAGTATCCATTCTCATATGCCAGTGAAATGGTCTTCCCTTGCAATAGACTGTATGTATCTGAAAATTCCAATGTGTTTATTCTGATTAGCATGTTACTATGAACAAATCTGCAGATACTTTAAGTCTGTATATGATTGTTGTTTAAAAATAATTGCTTTATATTTAAAAATAAAGTAATTGATAGGACTAAAGTTGGCTTCATACAAGATATGAACACAACAAATACAAGATCTGACAGTTCTCCACATTTTCTGTAAAGCTTAAGAAAGTCAAAAGTACTGCTCTTATTGTCTTTTGTGGGATCCTGTGGGCATAAAGGAAACATATTTAGAATATATGGTAACAATGTTTAGGGAGTTGGGTCAAGCATTCTCTGAAGGGCAGAGAGAAACTTTAGGACCTACTCTACTTTAAGGAAGAGTCTTAGGAGATCCAAGACTCAAAAAAACATAGAGTTGCATTTTCATGAATATATGCTGGTGTGTGTGTGTGTGTGTGTGTGTGTTCTTTAGCACCTTGTGAACTATTTTAGATTTAGCAGAGAGATTAATTACAACACACACACACACACACATTCCACATACAACTTTTGGTTAAACAGTCATTAAACAATCTGCATTCCCACAAATTGTTAAACCTTTAGGATATTACAACTTTTAAAGTTGTACTTGACCTTATTTGTGGATTTTACTATATAAATTGAGAAAATATTAAAAGAAATAACCAGAATCTTCAACCCATTCTAGTTACCTAGCACTTTCTTATTAAGCACCCCATGATGGGTAAAGCTCTTTGCATTAACAGTACAGCTGTGAAGAGATAAGAGTCTCTCCTCCTTCCTTCATACTCTACAGCAGGAAAGAAAAATCTGCCCTCAGAGTAACTGTATTTTAGAACCCCATATGATTGTGAAAAGAAAACAAAGATTAAGGTCTTCAGGTTTCCTAGAATATGAATAGAAAGAATGTAACATTATAGGTCTCATTCTGTAAATGATGCTCAAAGCAGTGAGCTCTCAGCAAATGGAATCATTGCGGAGTAATAAAAGGAGATATTTGAGAGATAATATTCAAATGGATCATGCTGAATATTAGAAACACTGCTGGCTCATTAATTTATGTTCTCAGTGACAGACAAGTATAGCCTTAGGAGTTTGCGTGGAATAGGACACTGGCTAGTGTACATTTTAATGAGACTAACTCTCTTCAATTAAATCAGAGCACCCAAATTATAAATCTTAACAATACTAAAAAGCCACATGAATGTTTAAAGATCAAGGAAGAACTGAAATTTGATGGACTTTGTATACCCAGAAAGTGAAATTTTAGGTTTCTTAAGTATTGATCTAAAATCTAGGACAATGTGGAGAATCTTCAATGATTCTGTTTTCTTGTTTTACATAATGATAACTAAGATTAGCAATTCCTATTCATATATATGTGTATACATATATATGTCTGCCACATATTATCTTTTTATCTACATATATGTACATATATGTGAGTATACATATACATGTATATGATGGATAGATAATAGATATATAAATATGAATATAGATGATAGATGTATATAATCTTTTCAAACTGAAAACAACTAAAATAAAAGTATAAAATTTTTATTACAACTGTGTCAAAACTGTTCAACTGCTTGAGAAAATAGTGCTCTTTTTTCCCCAATATCATCTCTTGACTTAATGCTACATCCTACTTCTTCTTGTCTAGCCTGAAATATTTTTGTCCTATGTTTTTCTACTGAGATATACCTTTACTATTTACTTAAACATAATCCTCTATAATATTCCCTTTATTCTAATTACTATCTTTCATTGATTCTTTACTTCTCATTACAACTTTTAGTATTTTTGCTTTTGTTGTCATTTTGAGAAAGAGTCTTACTGTGTATCCCAGGCTGATCACCAACTCACATTAAATCCAGACTGTCTTTAAATCATGCCAGTTGTCCCACATTTATAAGTACACACTCCCATTTTCTTCTTTATTTGGGGGAATGGCCCATATGTTTACTGAATTTCGTGTCATGTTTGCTGGGAAGACCACAGTACTCATGCATTTCATATTCCTGCCCCATATCTCTCCTACTTTTTATAGTCCTGGAAGAAAATGGGTGCCTTATCTGGGTGTAGAATTTTGGTTTGTTTTAAACCAAAGGGCTCTTTAAAAGGTTGTTGGAATAGTTTTTGGAAGGTAAGAGAAGAAGTTGCAGAAGTCATGAGCTATTATAAATGTGGGATGTTCTCACAGTTTTGCAGTTTCCAGCATCCAAAGGTACTGGCAGTCTATACGAGTGTTGGAAAAAAATTAAAAATACAAATCTCCATCAATCCAGAGTACTTCCTCAAAATGACAAAAGAAATACATTTTATTCTTCTGTAAACATTAAACTTTAATGAGATATACATCACAGCTAATACTGAGAAACTGTAAACAAAACCTCATCCTTTAATATATGACTATGATGATGATACGACCAACCATTATGTATACAGTCTCAAGAGAAAGAATATATTCCTTCAATAAGAGTTCTTGACAATATTGCTTGTCACAAAAAGCTCATCATAAATGCACCCTATAACTAAGATAAAGTCTGTGTTAATTAGTAGTATATGAAGGAAAAATAAATAACCTCATGTCATTATGAGAGGTGAGACAATACACTGTAACACTGAGTCATTTTGTCTCACAGAATTCTGATAGTAAGAACATTGTTCTTTCTTGACTACATTTTGAAGCAATGCCCCCAGGTCTGAAGAAAGATTTTTTTTTTTTTTTTTTTTTTTTTTTTTAGTGAAAGCTGTCAAGAGGCTAATTCAACACTTATTGAAGAATTGCATCCATTGAAGAAAGAGATAACACATATACTTGGAAGTTTTCTTTTGTAAATAAATACTCTAAAAAAAGAGACATGAAAGAAGTGAAGTCTTTTATTTCCAACATAGGGGATAAAGTATTTTGTCTTTCATTTGAATTTGCCATGTAGTTGCAATGTCATGCATAATGTCCCATCAAAGATGCTGAAGAAAAGGATACAATAGCCACATTCCTTTTACAGCCTCTAGACATCTTTCCAGTTCCTTCCCACAGTTACCTTTGCATTTGCTTTGAGAGGACCAACAGTCATAAGAAAATAAAAACCTACTTTTACCTTTGTTGCTTGGCATGTGCCTTAATTCATTTGTGATGCTATTATGAGACAATGGAGATTGGGTAATATTTTTTTAAGTGCATCCCTGTAACCACAGCATTGGAAGTTGGAGCCTAATGCATGAGGATCATAAGTTTAAGGCCATTCTTTTGGGCATATCAAGAATCTGTTGAGAAAGGAGAAAATATATTTGTTCTATTCACAGGTCATTTTTCTAGAGAGGAAGGGTTGACATGAACCATTGAGTTGTGAAGTTCTGAGTCTGGTAAGGGCCTCTTCAGTTGCATCACCTAAGAGTGAATTACATCATGGCAGAAGCACATGTGAGAAGGAGAGATTGCATTTCAAGAAAGAAAACCAAAGGACTGGAAAAGCAGGTTCTTACTGTGATTTTTATAGCAATCCTTCATGAGTGGTAACAAGAATCTATCAAGAACAATATCAATTCCTCCCAAGACTTGAAGTCCCACTGATTTTCCTTTGACTCCACATTTAAAGGTCCTAGTTCATTTGAATATTCTCATTCTGGGCATTTAAGCTTCAAATTCATGAATGCTGGTATAGAAACCAAAATTATACCATGAAGAGGTGGGTATTGAAAGAGAGAAAGCAGAGGGTAATATAGTACAAGAGAAAAGTACACATGAGAAATATATATTGCTTGGACTATCTCACTCTAACACCAAAAGCAGTTGGTACACAATTAAAAAAAAAATCTATGAAATCAAGAAAATTACACTTAAATAGGTCAAATAGAGTTTAACAAGAAAAAGCGTCTTTCTTACATGCCAAGTGATTTTGTTTGAAGACTAAGCCAGTGGGAAGAACTTTTCTCAAACTTGCATTTAAAAGAATGCCTTACAAAAGACACTGTCAATAGGACAAATCGGCAACAAACACACATGGTATGCACTCTCTGATAAGTGGATATTAGCCCATAAGAATGAAATTCGCAAAGTACAATTCACAAACCACAAGAAACTCAAGAAGGAAGACCAAAATGTGCATACTTCGTTCCTTCTTAAAAGGGGGAACAAAATACCCATGGAAGGAGTTTCAGAGACTAACTATGGAGCAGAGACAGAAGGAATGACAATCCAGCCTGATATAGTTGTCTCCTGAGAATCTCTGACAGTACCTGACTAATACAGAAGTAGAGGCTCACAGCCATCCATTGAACTGAGTACAGGGTCCCCACTGAAGGAGCTAGAGAAAGGACCCAAGGAGCTGAAGGGTTTGCAGCACCTTAGGACGAACAACATTGTGAACTAATTTAGTCCCTCAGAGCTCCCAGGCACTAAATCACCAACCAAAGAGTTCATATGGTGGGACTAATGGCTCCAGCAGCATACGTATAGCAGAGGATGGTCAAGTTGGTCATCAATGGGAGGAGAGGCCCTTGGCTCTGTGAAGGTTCTATGCCCCAATGTAGGGGAATGCCAGGTGTAGCCCGCGCGGTCGTCTTGCCAGCAAGAAGACATGCAGACATACTAGGTTCCTTCTGCAGCAACGTTTATTGTCTCCATCCATAGGGAAAAAGGGTCGAGCCCAAAATCC
>NW_022196912.1:58410713-58410873 GCF_008632895.1 Mastomys coucha
CGCAAACAGTTGTCCACTAGGAGTTAACAGCGGAAGTAGGTGCCATCCCACCATGGCGAATGCCTCTCAAGATTCACGGCTCCCCACATATACCCCTTTTGTTTTAGTTAAAAGGGAAGGCCAAATGTAGCAAGTCAGAGAGTGCTTTTGCTCTGCCAGG
>NW_022196912.1:58412815-58469412 GCF_008632895.1 Mastomys coucha
CAAGAATGTATAACAAGCGCCATTAGCACGATTACCGTGGCTTTGGCTGCACTTTCTAACCTTGAGGATGGGTTGGAGGAATTAAAATCAAGCAGCATGCCTCTCAGAGTTCACTCTGTCCTGCAGTTCTGAAACCTACCAGCTGTTGTAAGGTTCTCCCGGCATTCCGGGTTTTTCCGGCACCAGCTGTAGCCCGCGCAGTCATCTCTCCGGGAAGAAGACACGTGGACACTAGGTTCCTTCTGCAGCAACGTTTATTGTCTCCATCCATAGGGAAAAAGGGTCGAGCCCAAAATCCCGCACTGCTTATATACACCACAGTGCGGCGTATCTACCCACAGCGTGGTGTGTCTGCTCATGATTGGCTGTTCGCTCATTACCCTACGTAACGCCCTGGGATGGGCCGTGATATGGCATCCTTTTCACTCCATGCACATGCGCAAACAGTTGTCCACTAGGAGTTAACGGCAGAAGTAGGTGCCATCCCACCATGGCGTATGCCTCTTAAGATTCACGGCTCCCCACAGCCAGGGCCAGTAAGCAGCAGAGGGTGAGGTAGCGAGCAGGGGGAAGGTGAGGGGGAGGGAACAGAAGTTTTTCTTGTTTTTTGTCTTTTGTTTTTTTGTTTTTTGTTTTTTTTTTTGAGGGGAAACTGGGAAAGGAGATATCGTATGACATGTAAATAAAGAAAACTTCTAATAAAAAAAGAGAAGACTTTGGATCCCCTAGATTTTAGAAAAAATAAAAAATAAAAGAATGCCTTGTCTTGTTCTGCTGGCATCTCTCACTAGAGAAAGGGAGGCATCAATGTTTGTATTGGATTTTGAATCTTCTAAGGGGCAGGCAGTACTCTTAGACTGTAGGTAGCCAGTTGCTGGTAAATAGAAGAAATCATGAGACTGAAGTCAAGGTTCATGATATATCTCTACTGGAAAGAATCAATTAGAAGCTTGAAGAAAGGAAGCCTGCTAATGTCATTTACTTAGCAAACCTTCTTGGCAGAGAGAACACTGGGGACTATATTGGGAAATGCAGACAAACGATGTTCATTAGGCTCGTTTGTCATCCATCCTCAAAAGTATAGCTCAAACGGTCTTTCTAGAATTTCAGGCAAATTGCACTTTCTCTTCTTACAAATATGTCTGCTATTTTCTCCTTTTCAGCATGACAAGTAGAAATAAACTTTGTTAAGGACAGATAAATTTTTCATTTGGCAATATGTGGAGAATAATTGTGCTGTGATAAACTAAAATACTATATAAATATTTAAGCATGAAGATTTTAGTGAAAAGAACATTTGAACATGAGATTAGGTTTCTATCCCTATGTGGTTTTATATTTTTCACAGCGTGAATATATTATTCTATTCTGGTTTCTACATTAAGCAGGTATAATATAATAAACGATAGATCTCAACACAGAGCAAGGGTAATACAACCAGTGTTGTCTTCTTATTAAACATGTCTAGGTATGATCTGTTAATTTTTAAAAAGTATTGATTTACTTAAAGGAAATTTATAACCCTTTAAGTTTGAATATCTGTTTAATATAATACCAATTCTAAAGATGACTACACTATTTTGAAATGTCTGTGATAATGTATACTGTATAAAAAGCAATTCCTTTATTCGATCCACAGTCATATGCTCATCTCTGTGATGGATAGTGGGGTTTTAAAAACACAAAAATGGAGTGTAATTCCTTTTCTTGGGAAGATCACAGTGTAGTGTAAGTTGTATATTCTAGTAAATCCTAAAAAATAAAGGTATAAACAAGCATATATATATATATATATATATATATATATATATATATATATATACACACACACACTACTCCTAGAAGAAAGGTAATTCATTCCTCTGGAATAAATGCTTCCAAAGGTGTTATTCAAATAGATCTTGAACACCAGCAGGCTGTAACAGATGGAGAGGTGGGTATACAGAGTGGTATTTAAGAGGTTGTGGCTTGTTTTAGAAGCTACTGGTAGTAATAAAACATTAAACTCATAGAAAATTTGATAAGAAATACAAGGTCAAGTAGACAGCAAAAGTCAAACAAGGTGATGTTTATTTTTACCTTGAAAGAGTTTGTTCTTCATCCTGAAGGGAATGGCAAGTCCTGAAATTTTAATGTCAAATTTACCCTTAAAAGACATAAATCCTCACATAAAGTGCATGCCTAGCTGCATGGGCAATCAGAGGTCAGAAGAGTAATTTGAAGTCTATTACCATCACCGGGTGAAAGTTGTGCACAAATTAAATGCCTGCCTATGGAAATAGAGAAAAATTGAGGCTTTCTTCATCTACCTCATAAGGCCTTGCATGTAAACACAGGGCAGGATGCTGGGCTGAGGAAGGATTGAAATTCTATACAAACTCTTCTGTCTTTACTATGTGCAACTGGATACTTAACAAATACATGGGGATTCCAGCAACATCTTGAATTTAGCAAGAAAATAAAGAAATGATGACTAGTGTCTCACATACTTGTTACTGAAAATTAAGCCCCCCATGCCAAGTGCAATACCAACCATTCTTTATATGCTTGGAATCTGGAGGTGAAGATCTTAGCAAAAACCCAGTAGGGAGAGTTTGTATCTCTTCCACAGTCTTTTGTGATCTCAGCTTGCCTCCCCTGAGTGGCTGAAGATGACTCTGCAGCTGTCCAAAATATCTGGAGTAGAAAGTCCCAAACTGATTTTCGTCAAAAAGTATTTTATATGCCTGAAAACTATCATGACCATAAAGTGCCTATTAATCTATTTTGCAGCTGTCCAAAATATCTGGAGTAGAAAGTTCCAAACTTATTTTCATCAAAAAGTATTTTATATGCCTGAAAACTATCATGACCATAAAGTGCCTATTAATCTATATTGCAGCCACCAATATTCACGATGTTAGAAAGTAAAACAAAGCATTTAAAGTAACTAACTATTAATGCATTTTAAATAGCAATGACAAGTTTCTTACATGCTCTCATTTATGACTGTATTAATACCTATTTTGAAAACATAAGTCCTGCAAAGAGTGTCATTGCCTCTCATGTCATTTTTCATTCACACAAAACCTTCAATTCCTGACTTCAGGAAGAACACGCAGTGAAGTGGAAACTTAATGGTCCTTTGGAAAGTCGGTTGAATGGTGTTTGGTTGGCGTAAACACGTGAAGGAAGTTTTCATAAAGTGGTCACAGATGTGAAAGGCTAAGGCAGACTTATGAAGGAATGTTTCACTGAAGCAGACCCAGGAGAGAGGATGTTCTGCTACAGCAAGCACATGAAAGGGCACATGATGAAAGATTCTATGCTGAAGACACATGTATTGGTCTGCTTTACATTTTGTAGCTGGGCTGCCTTTTTCCGGATTCCATAGGGAAAGTTCTGGTGGTATACTGAAATTTCTTGCCTCTTCTGCAGACTCAGGCTGATTGGATGCATGTGCTGAGGCAAAACCCATGCTGAAGGAAGACATATGCTGAGGCCAGGCACATGGGGGATATATGATGTTTGGACAGTATAAGTAAGACTCCAGAGATTGATGGAGACATCGGCTTGCTGGAACAGCTAGCTGTGCAGTGCCTGTGGGTCTCGTGTCTTTGCTGATCTTTGCTTCCCTAAGAGAGGCACAGCTGAGAATTTATGAGCCCCTCCTGCTGATTCAAGCCATGGTTGAGGCCTAGCTGTCTCTGCTAGGTCATGTTACAGCTGTTGCTAACCTACTCTACCAAACTGGACTCCTGGTGTGTCCATGAGGTGTTTGCAAGTGCTTTGAGCTGCTGCTGCCTGCTAACCTGTGAACTGAACTGCTGATTTTGATTTCCAGACAACAGAGATGGAAGTTGCTCCAGAGAACCTTTCTAAATAGGTCCACTTCCCCTGTATCCTTTCCTTTTCAATACCTCTGGTGGGTGGTGGGTTACAAGGAAGGTTAAAGTCTTTAAGGACCATCATTAAAAATAGGATTTGAAAATAAGAAAGTTACAATGAAGCTTTTCATATTTGTTTCCATAACCAGTACTGCAAGTTGTCATGATGACTGAAATGAAGAACATATGATTTAACACAGATGCAAAGTTGGAAAAGGAGGGTGTTTTATGCCATTTGATATTAATTAATATTCTACTGGGATATGACAGTGAAATTTGAAATGTAGTTTCTAGGAATTCAGTTGTAGTGTGACATCTGAAATTGTGTCAATAAACTATGTCTCCAGTTGCTATATTAAATATCCATAGATGTAATTTTACATGTGAGTGGATTGTGAACAGACATATTATCCAAGAGTTGTTTCTGTTATTCCATGCATAGGTCATGTAAAAGTAATTGTTATTCTCCTGTTGTAATTGTTGTGTGGGAGGCTTACTGCTTCCATCTGCTAACCTAGGCCTAGTCCAGGAAGCTTCTAGACTCCTAGTCTAGTCTTAGAATATTTTCAGTCTCTGAGACTTGCAGCTGAATAAGCTCCCCTTTTTCTCATTCTTTCTGAATTCTAGTTGGCTGGTTCAGCTCAGCTCTTCTGGCTCAAGTTCCTCTACCAGCTGAATTATTCAATCTGGCTTTTCTCCAAGCCTCTGAATTGCTCTGCTTGGCCTCAAACTAAATCTACCAACCTTTTCTTGTCTTCTGGCTCCTTCTCATTCTGTCTTTACCTGTGTCTAGCTTTTTCTATCTTCAATGTGTGTCTGTAAAACTGCCTTCTTCTCCTTCTCTGTGCTGCTCTACTCTCCCTCTCAACTCTACTGTGCTGCTACCCATGAAGTCTACTGTATTCCTGTGCTGTACCCTCTTCTCCCTGTACTAAACAGTCTCCACCCTCTTCCTCTCTCTTCTTGTGAGAGTTGTGCATATCCCATTCTGTCAAATCTTTCTCTTATTCATTTTTTCTGCCACTCAATTAGATATCACTTTCAAACATGGGTGCTTCCCTCAACAAACTAACTCTACCATTATTGTTTAAGATTAAAGGTGAGTACTTAGGGTATGTCTAAATTTCAGCCAGAGGGATTAAAAGTCTGTGCTAATGGCTGAGCCATACCCTAACTAGAAAGAGGTTCAAATATCCTGTAACAAGGTCATTTCCAAAATATTGCTTTGCTGAGATAAACTTATCTTCTAAATGCTGATATATTTTATTATAAAATATATCCAATTTACTAAAAGAACCACCCGTATTGCAACAATTATGGGATACTCACAAGCTTGTTTGGGTTGATAAATTGTCACAATTAATGGTGCCATTCTTTTATTTTAAATAATTTGTGTTCTTAAGAAAATATCTTCCAAAATCTATGTTGAATAAAGTGTTTCTTCAATTATTTTTTCATTTGAAAATAGTGTTCTATCAAAGAAACATAATTGTTAATAGTACTGTTGTGTAAACACTTTTCTGTGAGACAAGTTTTATGTATTAGTGAGCTGCTGTAGATCTAGAGATTTTTCTGGAAATGAGAACCGAAGAGACTATGGTGTATAACTAACAAAATGCTCATTTCCTCATATTCCAAAGAGGTGAAGATCAAGGTGTTACACCTTGATACTTCTCATCTCAGTTTGTATAGTCAATCTTTATTCATGTGCTATGTAAATTCTTTGTGTGCATGTGCACATCTAATTCTGTCTGTCTGTCTGTCTGTCTGTCTCTGTCTTGCTCCCTGTCAGTCTGTCCCTATCTCTGTCACCTCTGTCTCTCAGTCTCTCTCTCCCTATTTCTGTTTTCATCTTATTCCTTTTAATCTCTCTTTCCTACATTCTGTACTAACTCTCCTACTCTACCCCCCCATTCTTGCCATCCCTTCCTCCTTCTAAAAATACATGTTTCTTTGTGTGACTCTACCTCTTTTTTTGAGGATGCTAATATAGTTAGGAAACATTGTAAAGCCATCATATTTAATATTCCAAATATCTTGACACCTTGTTTCAAATGCAATCAGATTATGAGGTACTAGAGGCAAAAACTTCAAAATCTCAATTCTCAAGGGACATAATCATTCTCATAACAATAACAATATGCACACATATACATTCATAGCTTCAAACACAATATTTCAGTAAAGAATACTGGAAGACATTGGTTTTATGAAGTTAACACATTTTTGTATTGTCTAGAATACACATGAGTAGGAATGATACTCACTAGCAAGCATACATAGTAAGAAATTAAGAGGCTTCTTAACTTGTCATGCTTCTTCTCTCTTGACTTGTGCCATAGAAATAAAAGCTTCAGCATCCATGGTGTATGTACCTGGCCAGATGTCAACCTAACAGAAAAAGACAAACAGTAAACTAATGAAAGAAGAGACTTTGATTTCACAGTCCATTTCAAAAACTCTCAGATGCTATTGGAGGTCCATGAACCTCACCTTGAAACATTGAGAAACATTGATTTTTTTCTGATATAACTGGACTGGGAAGTTTCCCTCAACTGTGATGATTAACAGGTATGCCTAGGCTTGGCCTTTCTTTACAGCCTGTTTTCCTTATAATATGAAGCTCCAGGTTAGAGACCCTCAAGAATATGAGTAAATGTTGATGGGTGTCCTTTCATGACTTCATATCTGTAGTAAATTTATAATATTTTCTTGTCTGAGCAGACATATTCCCACGATCAAAATAAAGTGAAGCACTTATCTGAAAGGGAATAACAAGTTTATTTGTCCTCATGTGAGCAACCACAGCTGGGAATAAGGAGTCGGGTTGCTATGAATAATTGCTCTGTTGTCCCAATAGTTGTGTGAACTCATAATTACAAAACAAACAGAGTTATAAATCAAGGCATTTTTCCACATACAATAAGTGATGTCTCCACCAAGCAGATAAAACTCTGCTACAGATTATAGGTGTTACTTATTGACATTTTGAGTCTTTGATTAACAGAAGGTTATATTCTGTTAATACATTTCAAACATTTTATTTGAAAGTTGAAAAATGTTAGGGAAGTCAGAGAAGTGAGCAATGGATAGATATCAAAGGGATTAGAGATAACTTGGCTGTGAATTAGCAACATTCAAATTCTTCACAGTCTTGTAAATTCTATGTCACAAGCATGGCTTTTCCATGGGGCCTTTAGTTTATATCACTGTAATGTGGAGGAGTCCAGATTCCTGCTTCTCATTGCCAAGATAATTTAAAAATGACTGTTTGGTTGTTGCTGTCCTTTTGCTTTTATTGTTATCTAATATATATATATATATATATATATATATATATGTATATATATATATAGTTATATATATATATATATATATATATATAATATATATATGTTACTTTGCAAAGTACACTCACTACTCTGAAGAACACTGACAAAATCTCCTCCTATTGTAACATCTGACTCTCTTCCTGTAAGTCCTTTCTAGGTGTTGATAAAAGCCCTTAGGCTCAGCAAGTTGATGCGGTTCCTCTTGATTCAATGATAACTAGTCTACAGAGACCAATTTTCTATTCCTTAATTACCCAACCAGCAAACCTGTAATGGTTTTACATGACAAAATAGTACATTCAGAACTTCAGTCCTTCAAGAGAATGAATAGCCAGAGTTCTTTAAAAACACATAAACTGCAGAAAATACACATTTGTGCATGCGCACACGCACACACACACACACACACAGGGATACTTATAAGATGACTGAGGCATCATCAAAGATTTTCTCTGAACATGCAAGGTCTCTGGAGATTTAGTCTCAAGGTGTACAAACTGAGTGAATCAGCAAACAGTTGATGACACACAACAGTCACTGTAGAGCCTGGGAGATCACAAAGCAGGGACATAGACAACTGCGGTTTCAGCCTTCCTCTGTCTTTTGTTCTGTTCAGACTTGCACTGGATAGAGAGATGCCACCCATTTTGGAAAAGACCTTATGCTTCCCCATTAATTCAAATGCTTGTCTTTGCTATAAATACCCTCACATACATACGTACACACAAATAATATTGAATCAACTTGTTTGCCCTCTTGTGGCCCAGTTAAGTTGACAGATAAAGTTAACATTTTCATAGGGAGGATAAGAGACTCACATGTCATTACTAATGCTAATATTTGTCAGAGTTATTTGCTCTTGTGGCTCTGCCTGATGGGTTTTCATTTTACTGGCATATCTCATTTTCAAATAAATCAACCTATGTATCTGAGTAAATTCTTGCCTATATTCCATTCACAAAAGCTTGAGTATCAAAACCTTTCTTTTCTGTTATCTTTCAGCATTTCTCAGGTAAGTATCAACTTTTGCAATTCTTTCCTCCCCTGTGTGTTGAGGGCTTAATATGTGAAGACCATGAGGCTGTAGAACTAAGATACACATGCTTCCTCCTCTTTTGAAGGTACAAACTCATTTGATGGCTTTTCATCATTGAGAATCAGACCATAAAAAAAGTACAGTATCTTATGGAGTATGCATTGGAGTTCATAGACAATTCTAGAGAGTCAATGGTGTTATCCCGGAGGAGGTAGAATTTTATGTATGTTATGAGAGATGCGTAAACATTGGCTTCAGTGTGTGTGCCACTCCAGAAATACATGGGTCCATATACTGATAAAAAAAAAACTGATGAATTTAGGTACTTCATAGTTAAGTTTAACACATGTATAAAGGAATCTTGGCCTGGGTAGTTGACATGCAAATGAAAAGATCACAGTTCAGATCTCAAGAACTCATGAATGTGCTGGATGAGCAGAACAGTATTTCTGTTTTAGGAAAGTAGAAACAAGGGAACCCCAAATCAAGCTTGCTAATTAAGGAAAGTAGACATATCATGAAGTTCTGGGGTTGATTGCTAGACATGTCAATTAATAAGGTGGAAGAGTGACATAGGATGATTCCCTACATCAGCTCCAGTTCTGTACATGCACATGTACCAACATACAGCATTCACACACATGAAAATATGCATATATACAACACACACACACAGAGAGAGAGAGAGAGAGAGAAAGAGAGAGAGAGAGAGAGAGAGAGAGAGAGAGAGAGAGAGAGAGGAGAAAATCTGTCATGTCTGCCTTTACTACAGTCTTGCATATGTAGCTAATACGAATGGCAGAAATGCCCTTCAGTTTCTGTGGTGGCAGTTGTTCTTATTATAATGCTGTCCCTATGAGGCTGGCTCTATATGCAGTAGGGTTGCCATTGTGGTATTGGTGAGCACACATGTGCTTGTAAGAGTGATTATTCCTCTACATTTGATCTCTTTCATAAAAAGAATAAGAATTACTATTGAAATAAATAATAATAAGGATCAGAGCTTATGGTTATGGGCCTAGTGCCTGTGATTAAATATTTAACAAGATTCTATTGGAAGTATGCATTTTCAGGGATTTATTGTTCTGATATAAAATTCACTAGCATTAAACTAGGCAGTCTGCAACTTTTTATTTTCTAAATCGGTTTGTCTGTTTCATGTTATGAAAGTTTAAAGAAAGGAAAAATAATAATGTTTCCAGTTTCAATTACATCCCAGTTCCTTTCACTCAGTGCCTGTCTGAGTTTAAAAAGTAATAGTGATAATGAATGAAGAGATAGGTTTATAACATGCATTTCATGATAGAAAATGAAAGCACAAGTGAGGTGTTTTGTAATTGGATGGGACTGTAATAACTATATTTTCTTCTCCACAAGAATTGTGTGCCAGAAGTAAGCTGGGGATCACCATGTGGTATGAAGTTAGTGACATTTCTGCACAATCAATTGATTTTATCTTCATAAGTAAGCAGATAAATGTTTCAATTTTTGGTTATTTGTAACTCCTAGCTTTTAATTTGATCAAGCATTATAACAGATCTTTTTAATAGCATGGTTTATTTTGCTTTGCCCCAAAATTTAACACTATTAATGCATGATGTTTTTGAAAAGTAATTAATTCAAAATACTATTGATTTAAAAAGCAGATTATTCCATTTATTTTTTAATAAAAGTACAAATTAGTTTTAAAACTTAATGGAGATTTAAAATTCTTGCTATTAACTATAAAACAGTGGAAAAACGAAAATCTAGGACAGTGTTATCTGGCTGGAAATACATTCTCACCAAATGTTTCTTACTAAAGGAAATGGATTTAGTATAACTGGAGGTATAATTTAACAAATAATTTTTAACTTCATAAAATATCCATGAATACCATTCAGGAGAAATCTTCCCAGAAAAAAATATATTGGAAATCTGAAATACATTGAATAAACATGGAACATTTATGAGTTAAATGAAAATAGGGTCAGAGAGATGGTTCAAAAGGTAAAAGCATTTGCCTTAGAAGCCTAAGAAGTTGGAAACACATATCCCAAAGAAAGAAAGAAACAACTTCTGAAAGTTGTTCCCATTGTAGGTGCAAATCAGAGAGAGCTTCCTGGTCAGTGGACACATAAGGGGCCTAAGTACATACATATTCAATCACTGTTTTGTTTTTTACATTGCAAGTATTTTTTTGAGTGTTTGTATTTTTGTCTGTTTTAATTTTTTATTGGTCATTTTATTTACATTTCAAATATTATCTCCCTTTCACATTTCCACTTCGCAAATCCCCTATCCCATCCCTGCTCCCTCCTGCATCTATGAAGTTGCTATCCTACCCACCCACTCATGCCTCACTGCCCTAGCATTCCTCTACTCTAGGGCATCAAACCTTCACAGGACTAAGGTCCTCCCCTCCCATTGATGCCAAATAAGGCACTGCTCTGATTCATATGCAGCTGGAGACATGGGTCCCTCCATGGATACTCTGGTTGGTGGTTTAGTCCTTGGGAGGTCTGGGCAGGGGTGGTCTGGTTCGTTGATAATGTTTTTCTACCTATAAGGTTGCAAACACCTTCAGCTCCTTCAATCATTCCCCTGAGTCCTCCACTGGGGTTCCCTTGCTCTGTCAGATGTTTGGCTGTAAGCCTCTGTATCTGTATTGATCAGGCCCTGGCAGAGCCTCTCAGGAGAAAGCTATACCAGGATCCTGTCAGCAAGCATTTCTTGGTATCAGCTATAGTGTTTGGGTTTGGTATCTGCAGAATGGATGGATCCCTAGATGGGGTAGTCTTTTTATGACCTTTCCTTCAGTCTCTGCTCCGCTCTTTGTCCCTGAATTTTCTTTAGATGGGAGTAATTCTGGGTTAATACTTTTGAGATGGGTGGGGGGTACCATTCCTCAACCAGGGGCTGTGCCTAACATCTGGATATTGTCTCTAGAGGTTCTCACTCCCCTCTGTTGGGTATTATAGCTAATGTCATTCCTGTTGTGTGGAGAGCGGTAGAGCGGGAGAGGCATTCGCCTTGACAAGATGGCGCCTACATCCGCTGTCGACTCCTGGTAAACAACCGTTTGCGCATGTGCGTAGAGTGAAAAGGCGCCAAGTCACGGCCCATCCCGGGGCGTCACATGGGGTGATGAGCGAACAGCCAATCATGGGTGAACACGCCGCGCTGTGGTGTATATAAGCAGTGCCGATTATTGGCTCTGTCCTTTTTCCTCTTCATGATGCAATAAATGCTTGCTGCAGATGGATCCTTGTGTCCGCGTGTCTTCTTGCTGGCGAGACGACTGTGCGGGCTACACTGTTGGGTCCTGGGACCTTGTTTTCCTGGTCTCTGGGGTTTTCTGTTGGCTATCCCTATCCCCCACTGCTACACACCTCTGTTCAATTTCCCAACTCTCTGTACATGTCTCTTGTCTCCTCCCATAGACCGCCTTTTCCCGCCCCATCCTCTCTCCCTCTGAAGTCCCTCCCTCACCTTACCTCCTGTGATTATTTTCTTCCCTTTTCTAAGTAGGACTGAAGCATCCACATTTTGGTCTTCCTTCTTCTTGGATTTCATATGATCTGTGAATTGTATCATGGACATTCCAAGCTTTTTGCCTAATATTCACTTATGAGTCAGTATGTACCATGTGTGTTCATTTGTGACTGGGTTACCTCATTCCAGATGATATTTTCTAGTTCAATCTATTTGCCTGTGGATTTCATGAAGTCATTGTTTTTAATAGTACTCCATTGAGTAAATGTAGCACATTTTCTGTGTCCATTCCACTATTGAGGGACATCTGGGTTGTTTTCAGGTTCTGGATATTATAAACAAGGCTGCTATGAACATAGGAATATGTGTCCTTGTTATATATTGGAGCATCTTTTGGGTATATACCCAGAAGTGGTATATCTGGGTCTTCAGGTGGTATTATGTCCAACTTTCTGAGGAAAGGACAGACTGTTTTCCAGAGTAGTTGTACCAGCTTGCAATCCCACCAGCAATGAAGGAGTATTCCTCTTTCTTCACATCCTCACCAGCATCTGCTGTCACCTGAGTTTTTGATCTTAGCCATTCTGCTTGTGTGAGGTAGAATCTCAGGGTTGTTTTGATTTGCATTTCCCTGGTGACTAAGGATGTTGAACATTTCTTTAGTTGCTTCTTGGCCATTCAAGTTTCCTCAGTTAAGAATTCTTTGTTTAACTCTGTACCCCATTTTTAATAGTATTTTCCCCCTCTGTAGCCTAACTTCTTGAGTTCTTTGTATATATTGGATATTAGCCCTCTACAGGATGTAATGTTGGTAAAGATCTTTTCCCAATCTGTTGGTTGCCATTTTGTTCTGATGACAGTGTCCTTTGCCTTACAGAACCTTTTCAATTTTATGAGATCACATTTGTCTATAGTTGATCTTAGAGCCTTGCCCATTGGTAATCTATTCAGGAAATTTTTCCCTGTGCCGATGTGTTCCAGGCTCTTTCCCACTTTCTCTTCTAATAGATTCAGTGTCCTAGTTTTATGTGGAGGTCCTTGATCCATTTGGACTTGACTGCTTTAATCTTTTAAGGTTATAATATAAATATAAAATTTCTCCCTTCCCTTTCTTCTCTCCAAATACTCCCACATACTCTATCCTGCTGTCTTTCAAATGCATGGACTCTTTCTTCATTAATTTCATATATGTGTGTGTGTGTGTGTGTACTTATATGTGTGTATGTGTTTGTGTGTATGTATATGTGTGTATGTGTGTCCATGTGTGTGCAAAATTAGCCAGCAGCTAATTTTGAGAGAGAAAGGGGTTCATCTCATTTCTCCAAACATCTAAGGATCCTCTGTGACAGCTCAGAGTGGAAAGTATGCAGCTTTGTGAACTGTGCTGTGTGGTAGGTGTGAGTGTAAATGTTTTCTTTCAGTGAAACTTGTGACACAACTGTGACCTTATCTTTCCTGATTCTTCATTCCTTACATCAGTGACTAAATTAATCTTTTTCTTTAGACAGCATTACTCTTGGGGCAATACCAAACCTCCAAACATGTACAATGGCACATGAGAACTCACACATACAACACACACACACATGCACACATGCACACAATACCATTACTATTAAAAATAATAGAAAATAATAAGTACAGTGAGTCAAACTTATGTTGAAAATTTATCTTCAAATGCCCACTGAAATATCAGTAAGTCAAAGGTTGTGACATATACCTCTAACACTTGAAAGGATGAGACAGGTATCTTGTAAATTGGAGATCAGACTCAGCTAATCAGAAAGACTATGTCTCAAAATAGTAGTGAAAAGAAAGGATTAAGGAAATGAAATAAACACCCATTCCAGGCAGGAAGTATGGTTGGAGATGGAATTTCAGTGTCCCTTTGCAATCGTCTCATTTAAACAATATGGACTTGGAAACAGGCTTAATAAATGTTGTTAACAGAGGCATTAGAATTAGAAATCATTTGTATAAGAGAAGACACTGATTACATTTCTTTAGGAAAATAGGGAATGAAAGAACACTGAAATGCCATTGTGAAATGTCTATGGGGTGGAAGAAAGAATAAGAGGAAGAGAATTTGGGAAGCCAGTTCATGGAGGAGTAAGAGCCGTGGAAACTAATACCTGCTAACATCATATATGGGACAGTAAGATTCTGGGGTTGTTGGCACAGACATGAGTATCTGTACCTGCTATGGATTGCTAGGTATAAAATGAAAGATTTGCTTTTTATTTAACGGGCTTGTAGTTACAAATAGAGTTATAAACTGGGGATTTTCTAGATATTATACAAATCCCCTGGTGAAGCCAACATCAGATAAGATATTGGAGAAAGATTAGAGTTAGGAATAGGTGTGTTTTTTTTCTCTCTTCTTTTTTAACCGTACATAGTTTGTAAGCCTAGTTGCTTATAGCAGATGTGAAATTATTACACTATTTCCTGAGTCAAACGATATTTCCATTTGACTTTGGGGGAGATAATTGAATGCAAAGATCAACTGAACTCTGGAGGCAATTAACATCTGATTTAAATTTAGTCTTCCATGGAGCTTGGGTGATTAGACTACCACTTAGCAGGGTTCTATCCGTAGGATAGCCAGGGGGCATGCACACCTGTTATCACTACATCTGGCTTGCCAATGTCTCTGCTGCTTCACATAAATAAAGCAAGGAAATAGATAAACAGCATTTCAGAAGCACATTGTTATGCCCTTATATTGCATTTTGATGATTTGCACATCTTTGTAAATGAATATATACTTGTTAAAATGAATAGTAATGTTCAAAGAAAACATGCTAGACACATAATAGAATCATTATAAAATATAACATTTATCTACAAATTAAAGTGTTTTTTTATCATGGGTATTAAACCTCTCTCTCATGGGAAAATGGGAAAATGAACTCTACAACTTACTATAGAATGACAAATGTACATATAAAAATACATTTCTTTTGAGAGAGATAACAGAAAATGCTAATGATCCTCTAACCCATCGTTTTTGTCAACTTATTTTTTTCTGAATTATATTAGCCTATAGACTAGTTAATATGTCAGTCTATAAACTGAAAATTAAAATTTCCTACAAAGGCCATGGAAGAGTTTTTAAACTATTGCATTTAATGTATGTAGAGAACATCTTCATCAACTACAATACTTATAGATTATTATGCCATACAAGAGAAAGAAAAATATGCTTTCAGTAATATTTGTTAAATACATCTTTCTCTGAACTGCATTTTTATATAAGATTATTTCTTAAGAAATAATCCTTAAATGATATAAGAAAACAAAATACAGACTATTTCTCTATATATTCACAACAGCACATATATGAGTTCATTACAGGCTATCTAGAGATATGGATCTTTTAATGTAAGCGCAGTGAAAAACAAAGTTTCAGTGTGTGATGTGAGACAGAATTATAGATTTGTGTTAAGGCAAGCTTTGTACTCAACAATGGCAAGGAAACAAGGAAGACTTTCCCTAAAGCAATTGCAATGAAAGCTGGGGGTGAACTGGATCTCCCTAAACTCAACATCACTAACACAATGACTAGGCTTCATCAAAGGAGGAGCTTGGTGAAGGAAAAGTCATAAGCCATTTGGGATTGCTGAGTTTACCCAAAGCTAAGAAACTCTTCACCTATGCTGCAGGACAGAGAGGCACCAAGTTCCTTGAAGAATATACCACAAAGGCAAAGTGCCTAGCCCTGGAAAAAGACTGTGGACTGTGGAATATCAGGAGTCTTTACAAGATTCTACATCTCAAAGAGAGGAAAGGTTTACAATATGATTTCCTGAAGCAAATGCCATCAGAAAAGGCAAGTTAGGACTTCATAGTTGAGAAGAAACCTGTCTACTGTTGACTATACCGATGGATTCAGCATCTCAAAGGCCCCAAAAGGCCTTCTCTTGGAGAGCAGGGGTGTGAGCAAGAAGCGAGAGACCCAGATGGTAGTTGAGTTTCACTGTTATTTAATTAAGGGCTTCTTGGCTAATTATTGTTCTTCATACTAATGCATAAAAATGCTAATATTCAATTGACTCGGTGGTTTCCCCCAGAATCAAACTGAACTTAAAGTACTTTGTCATTTCTCCTAAAGAGTTTCAACTGGCAACTGATTTTAAAGAGCAGAGAGCACAAGTTGCTTGTTAGTTGAACATAACACATAATTTCCATACCATTGTTCCACTTTGCTAGTAGAATGATCTTTCTTCTTGCTCAGTTGGCCTCAGATCTGCTTATGGTGGTACCCCACCTGCTCTCTGTAAGGTGTCACCTAGCACATTCCCTCATTTTTTGCAGACACATGGTTCTAATATCAAGGTCTTGTTTTCATCACACATGCTATTCCTCTCTTACAGTTTATCCTCGCATCAGAGTTTCACACTCAGTGCCTCCATCATTAAGCCTCATGTTGCTGCACTGCCTTCCAGTGTTCTCTTCCCTTCCTTAGTATTCCATTATGTATCAACACAGGCATATGGAGTTTCACAGGTCAGGTCAGGTTCTTCTGTAAGTGCAATTTTGCCTTCCTTTCAGCACAGCAGAATTTTGATGAATACCTGTTTAATTAAAAAAAAAGAATAGTAAATGTCATTAAACACTTTCCCCTCCCCCACCTTACTTTGCATTTTTAGTGAATGGTGTTTTGCTTGTAAATTATCCTTTCTCATCGTGTTTATATGGGTTGTATATCTTGTATTTTTACTTGCCCCTCCCCCATTTTGTAGTGTTCTACTTTGTTTGCCATTTAACTTGCCTGCTCTTTGAGAGAGAGAGAGAGAGAGAGAGAGAGAGAGAGAGAGAGAGAGAGAGACAGAGACAGAGACAGAGACAGAGACAGCGACAGAGACAGAGACAGAGAGGAAGGAGGAGGAGGAGGAGGAGGAGGAGGAGGAGGAGGAGGAGGAGGAATTGGATGACTGAGGATATAGGCAGGATCTGGGAGGAGATGGGGGAAGGGAACCACAATCAAAATATATTGTATGAAAAAATGTATTTTCAATAAAAAGAATTTGTTTATTTCAAGTTTAGAATTAGTAATTTTGTAATAATCATAGAATAGTGATTTTTATACACAGTGTTGGTGGTATCATTCCATAGGCAATAGGACAGAAACTATGTACAAATAAAGACATTTAGCAGTGCACAATATAATTGAGCCCCAAATATGAATTCGTTCCATTCCCTCTGAATTTGTCTGTAGATGTGACAAGTCCAATTGTCTCAAGTGCCTTCCTATCCCTATGACTTCCCCACAGGTACAGGCTGGAGTTGTAGGGTAAAACAAATTCATTCTGCACTAAGTGAAGACTGTTAGTATATGACTCACTTCCAGGCAGCTAGGACTAGGGTATTAAACCCACACCCACAGTGACAAAACTCCAACAGGGCCATACCTTCTGATAGTGTCACTCTCTACACAAAGCATATACAAACCATCACAGTCTTTGTCAGGGTAATTATTTTCCTGATTTATTTCCAGTTTTCCTGATTTAAAAGATGATAAAAAAACAACTTTAAATGGTCATGCCTCAGCTACTGTTCTATACTCATGAAGAGACAGCATGAACAAAGCAACTCTTATAAAAGAAAACATTTATTAGGGGCTTGCTTACAGTTTTGAAGGGTTAATTCATATATATGAAGGGTTATACATATATATGAATTTGTTTTGTTTTGTTTTGTTTTGTTTTTCAAGACAGGGTTTCTCTGTATAGCCCTGGCTATCCTAGAGCTCACTTTGTAGACCAGGCTAGCCTTGAACTCAGAAATCCACCTGCCTCTGCCTCCCAAGTGCTGAGATTAAAGGTGTGTGCCACTGCTGCCCAGGTGAAGGGTTAATTCTTAAACGTCATGCTGGGAAGCAGTCAGTTATGGTGCTAGATCAGTAACAGATTTACATTTTGATAGGAAGGCAGCAAACAAATAAAAACATTGGCCTTTGTACAAGTTTTTTTTTATTGTGTATTTTATTTATTTACATTTCAAAAGGATACTCATTTCCTCGTTTCCCCTCCAGAACAACAACAAAAAATCCTCTGTTCCCTTTCCCCTCCCCCTGCTCACCAACCCACCCTCTCCCACTTCCTGACCCTGGCATTTCCCTACACTGAAGCATAGAACCTTCACAGGACCAAGGGCCTCTTCTCTCATTGATGATTGACTAGGCCATCCTCGGCTACATATGCAGCTGGAGCCATGAGAGTCCCACTATATGTACTCTTTGGTTTGTGGTTTACTTCATGGAAGTTTTGAGGGTACTAGTTAGTTCATATTGTTGTTCATCTTAAGGGGCTGCAAACCCTTCAGCTCTTTGGATCCTTTCTCTAGCTCCTTCACTGGGGACCCTGTGCTCAGTCCAATGGATGGCTGTGAGCCTCTACTTCTTCCTTTTTTTTTGTTTTTGAGACAGAATTTCTCTGTATAGCCCTGGCTGTCCTGGAACGCACTTTGTAGACCAGGCTGGCCTTTTACTCAGAAATCTGCCTGTCTCTGCTTCCCAAGTGCGGGGATTAAAGTCTATCACAAGCTTTTAAAACCTAAGAACTCATCCCCAGTGACCCACTTACTCCAACAAAGCCATACCTCTTAACCTTTCTAAACAGCTCCACTATCTGATATTAGGCACTCAAACATATGAACCAGGACCAAGGGGCTCTCCTCCCATTGATGCTAGGTGAGGCCATCCTCTGCTACACATGCAGCTGGAGCCTTGGTCCTAGGAAGGCTTGATCCCCCAGTGTAGGGGGATGCTGGGGGGAGGCTGGGGTGGGTAGGTGAGGAGGGGAGCACTCTCATAGAAGCAAGGTAACGGGGGATGGGGTAGGGGGTTTGCAGAGGGGAAACCAGGAAAGGGGATAACATTTGAAATGTAAAAAAATAAAATATCCAATAAAAAAACATATGAATCAAGGAGGGGTGGAGGTATTCTCATTCAAACTACAGGAACTGGTTAATACAATCTTAACCATGACTAGCAATATCATGAACCTCATGAACTTCTGTAACAATGTAGTATTCTTTTTAGTATTGCTCTTTTTACACATTTATGCAATACAAGGCTATTACGTTGCTTCTATGAATGCAAAGTGCATCATTTCTAATGCTGGCAAGGATGTCAGCCTACTGAATAAAAGTGTAACACCCATGTCTGCTACTTATCATGACCACAAAAATAAGATAATCTAGTCTGTCTATATTCTCATATATTTCAGTGACTTAGAAAATCTAAGTTTTGTTCCCAGATGTCTTATGATAATTCTTTGGGGATTGCAAATAAATATACATTTCATATGTTTCTATTAATTCTCTACCCATTCTCTGTGAACCCAGTGTGATTTTGTATACCTGCTATATGCATTTTAAAATTAATTTCAAATTCTATATTATGCAACCACACTTGCTTTTAGAGGAAATCATTTTTAATTATACTAAAGTAATGATTGCAATATTTCCTGATTAAAATTTTCATTTACTTAGAATGAAAATTAAATTATATGTTTAAATTAACAGCTTGTAGTTATGGTGATGAGATTGGGTTTGGAGACATTACTTTTAGGGAAATTGTGAAAAGTCAGATAGAAGACACTGAATATTAAAGTGTACTACTTTTATTAATTTTGTTACTAATATTTTTCTTTTCAAATATGACATGTAAAAGCCTTCCTTACAAGTTTCCAAACAATATGATCAATCACAATTTTCAGTTTCTATAATAATATTAAATACATTCTTAAACATCTTTTAATTTTACTGTTTTCAATTAGAAATAGAAATAATGGAAAATATTGTCCTAATAGTCCATGCTTAGACTGATCCATATCTTAACATGCTGAACAATTTTGTTTATGGGGCAATCACTTGATAGCAAGCTAACAGTTTGGAGGCATACAAAACAAATATATATCAGAACCCATTTTTCCCAAGCACTCACTTTAATGACTCAAAATAATTCTGGAAGATTTGAGTCTTTTCTGTTGGTTATAGGAAAGATTATTCTATATTTTCTTCATATTGGCAATATGTACTTTTTTATTGATTATACATAGCCTCATCATGTCAAAATATTACAAGAACAATGGTTTAAGGGGATTATCCTTAATCTGAACAAGTCATTTTATGCACACAATGACAGTATGTAACAGCCTATATTCAATTAACTTCCATAACTATCTATTGTAATTAATCTCAATAAAAATATGTTTCAAGAATCCAAAATAGTGTAATACTAACTGCCTCTATTAAATGGTAGTTAGAAACATTAGTTTGTTGGTTTCTTACATGTAGTTCCTAGAATATAGGTACATGCTTTAACCACCGTATCTGTTTCAGACTTGTCATTCATTTCCCAAATGAAAACTTCACTAAGCCTAAACCTTAGTGCAGAGGTCAGAAAACTGTAACTCTACTTGTTCACTACTTGGCTTTCCCTTCCAGGAATCGCAAAAAGTTAAGTTATTAAAGAGTTTCTACAAACATGGCACGGATTACTATACAATCTTCTAATAACATTTGATAAATGTACTTCTAACTTTCCCAGGCACTTTGATTTGGTTCCTTTTCTCTTTGTCATTCATTTAAGAAAAATCAAGGCATTGTTTAATATCATAATCATCTCACCTTTAGAATGCCAAAGCTTTTTAAGATTTATTTTGGAAAAGAATGAAGATTAAATGGCTGCACCGAGGAAGAGAGAGAGTGCCCCTTGTAGAGTTGAAGCCATGTCAGGAATTTTTCTAAACCTTTCATGTAGCCTGGTCCAAGTCTCCTAAGAGCCATGAACCTCGATGTAGAAGAACTGTTGGCTTGAAATTTTTAAGTATCATTTAAGACACCTGTGTGAATGTAAAATCACTATAGACTTCTAAGGTTGCTACCAGAATTAGCCATGAGATCTCGAATCAGGTCATGTTCCTGGTCAGTGGTGAAACAAGAATCTAATACAGATGTTCCAGTTCCAGAATCTCTACTGGAACCTGCCATATTTTCCCTCCTATCCACACTTAGCCAATGGGGAAACTTTTGAGTAATGAGCTATAGCCCATGTGTGGTGGCTCCTAGATTTAAGGGCAGTATTTGGGAGCTGAAACATGTTTTTACTCTTTGCATTACTCCATCTTTAAAATTACATTTTGTGTCCCAGGATTCTCTCCATAGTAGTGTTTCAAGACTATTTTTTTTTTCATGAAAGCTAAATTAAGAAAATTATGAAAATGTTGCCACTTGAAAGTCTCTAAAACATTGGATTTAAGTGACACACTTAAATTCCTACGAAATGTTCAGAATTTAGATTATCAGTGAAGTTCCTAAAGTTATTTCCTGAAGTAGCTATTTCCTGTTAATCAAGAATCTCCTAAATATCTTCAAAATAACTCACAGACCTCAGTGCCAAAAACACCACTCTGACGCATCTCACATGACTTTGCATTTCCTTATACCTTAGCGATTTCCAGTGGCTTCAAGAAAAAAAAATCACTCAAAAAATGTGGTAATTGGAAATCAGAGGACATTATTAAACCAGACAAATCTCCTGTTAACTTACGATAATTTTCTAGTACTCAATAAGACATTAGAATGAATAGATTGAAGTGATCCTATAGAGATGTAAACTAATTTCTTTGTACTTTGAAAGTTAAAAACAAGAGTTCTCACTGGGCAAAATAATGAATCTCTACAGGAATACAAAAATATCATACAGCATGTGAACTGAACACAACATTTAAATATATACATTAAAATAATTATATCTATAACACAATAAAAGTGTTTCATTTGAATTATTTAAATTACCTATCTTTGATTTCTCCCTTTCATTTACTTATTTTGTTTCATAATTTAAATTACTAAGATTTGGCTATCCCTTTTATGAATTTACATTAAATTACATTGTAAAATGCAAAACCTATTACTCTTATAGTTGATCTTGCCTGATAATATAATTTCATTTAGGTTTTTAAGATCTTTTTTTTATATTTTGGTGTATATGCTATCTATCTATCTATCTATCTATCTATCTATCTATCTATCTATCTATCTATCTATCTATCTACATCTAGGTAGCAAGTACATGCAGTACTTAAAGAGGCCAGAAGGTAACAACTGATTCAGAGCCAGAGTTACAGATGGTTGTTAGCCTGGATCCTCTGCAAAGAAAACAAGTGTTCTAAAGTGCTATGCCATTCCTCTAGCTCAGCGGTTCTTACAGTTTCTCATGTTGTGGTTGACCCCCAGCCACAAAACTAATTTAATTGCTACCCCATAACTGTAATTTTTTACATATGAATCATAATATGAAAATCTGTGTTTTCTGGAGGTCTTAGGCAATCACTATGAAGGGTGATTCAATACCCCATAGGGTTTAATAATGACTGCTCTAGTTTGGGGGCACAAAAGTTCCTGGCATCTCAGTCTCCACCTTGTCCCTGGGCCATCATCTATAAACTAACACTCTTTTGTCTCTTACACTATCTTGCTTCCATTCCTGTAATTGACTTGGGACATTTTATCATAGAGGGCTTTCCAGATACCTTACAATGAGGACATTCCTCTCCGGACTTTTCACAATGAGGACACTCCTTTCCGGACATTTTATAATATGGACATTCCAGTTGTACTGATGTGTAACCAAACAATAATGCGGGTTTGGTCCATGCATCGAGGCAAATATCTTTGTGGTCTGGAGTTTTAAATAGTGTCTTTCCCTAGAGTAAATTGAGACTTGATCAGAAAATTTTTTGTCTTGTCTCCTTCCTTCGTGTCTCCTGTTCCCAAATTTGTCACTATGGTTCCCTCTTCTTAAGAACCCTGTTAAGTCCTGCAGGTCAGGGCACTCTAGCCCTTGATAAGATGATTTTTTTTTTTTTTGAGTTTTATAAGTTGTACCAGTGTCACATATCACAGATTTTATAATTATTTTATACTTGATCTGTTGTCTTAAATGCATTTTATATCAAATGTCTTCAATTTCATCAACACTCAATTGGCTTTTGTGCTTGTTAGTTTTTGTTAATTTGATATAAATTTGAGACACATGAGACTGGGGAAACTCGACTGAGAAATTGCCTTCATCAGATTGGTTTGTGAGTATGTCTGTGGGACATTTTCTTGATTGCTAATTGATAGAGAACAGAGGTAACAGTGGGTGATGTCAGCCGTGGACAGGTTGGCTCTGGGTTATATAAAAACCACTGAAAGCCGAAGATGAACCTGGAGATGAGGCAATACGTACTCCTCTGTGGTCTTTGCTTCAGTAAATGCAGTTTCCTGACTTTCTGACCTGGATTTCCTTATTGATAGTCTCTCATCTGTAAGACAAATAAACCATTTTTACTTCTCAAAATATCCTTGCTTAGAGTTTCACCACAGCAACAGAAAGCAAACTAGAATAGCTCTTGCTTATCTATTCTATCCATCCCTGATGTTCAGTGGTGTTTTATATATTTATAACACATGTATGGATCAATAAGCTAGTAATTACTTCTGTCATCTGGTTGTGCTTTTTATTTTATAACATGCTGTATGGTTCCATACTTCTTTTTTTCCTTCATGTATTATTTGGGGATAGTTCAATGATCTTACTATTCTATGTTTTTGTCTTTTAAGTTTAAATTGGTGCTCTAGTAAGAATTTGGATACTTGTTACTCTAAAGAAAGTATGAAGTTTTAGGCTATGATAGTTAATTCTGAGTTTTCATTATAGCATGTACTTCAGTAAGCAGACATGTAATATTAAGCAAAATATGAAACTTACAACACATTTACTACAGCTTTCTACCTCACTTCCTACTATCTTGTAATGTTGCTTTCCTTCTAACAGTTCTCATTTTTAAGTGTGTGTGTGTGTGTGTGTGTGTGTGTGTGTGTGTGTGTGTGTGTGTAAGTTTATTCTTCATATAGATCCAGTCGTCCTTTTGGCAACACTAACAACTATTTTTAGACAGACGAACACCTTTTCATGTCTTTTGCATTTCAGAACTTAGAGACTCCACTTTCTCAGCTTTGTATTTTAGAAAATGTCTATTTGTAACATTTTTGGAAGTCTGTTTTTACCATTTGACATTATTTTTAGTATATTAAGAACACCATTTCTTTGCTTCCATTGTCTCATTTGTCTGACTTACATGGCCATTACTATTTGTTTACTGGGTCTCTTTTTCTCTAGTAGCAGCTAAGATTCTCTTCCTCCTTGCTTCCCTGCTCACCAGTTCATTATATCTCCTTAAGTACTGCTGTCTGGTTGCTGTTTATTCTGTGTGCTGCTCCTTGTATTCCTTCATCACTTTCCAGTTTCCTTCCTTTGGAATCCTCATTATCCCTGTGCTAGTCTGTTTCAAGACACACCAATATTTCAGGTCCTTTGTTCCAGTGTCTCAGCTCTATGTGTATAATTATTTGCAATTGGTTAATTTGAACAGAGTCATCTCCAAAATGTCTTTCTCATTATAACATTTACAGTATTTGTTTTTCTACATTTGTGCATATCTATGTATATTCTCCTTCATCTGTACATGTTTTCTCTTCTTTATAATTTAACTACCTTTTAAAAAACTTGTCCATTGTGACTATTTTGGTTACTTGCCTTGCTTCCAGTTATATTTGGAAATTTTTCTCAAGCTCAGTACTTGTACCTTCCTGATTTTTTCCATGGATTCTAATATTTGGTCATTCTGCGCATATAGTTTGAAATCAAAATAGTAAACAAACAGAGAAAATGCTATTTACCACCAAATATTTACACACCTCTTTGTTGTACTATTGATATGGGGAATTTCATTAACATATTTATTGATTAGGTATATGCTTCTTTGTAGTCTTAATTGCACCCATTTTGCAACTGTCAGAAAATATTTTGTTATTCCAATTAGATTTTTCCTGAAATGTAGATGTGAAATGAATGAGGATGTTTTATGCAGGTGTGCTTTGTGTTACCAATTCTCCCAACCATGTGGGTTCTCACTGTTTTACTGTTTGGCAGAATGCAATACTTGCTGTCTCCTAGCTTGGCTTCTATAGCTTTCCCTTTAGCCTCTACCCCCCCCCCCATTACTCTGCCCTCAACTTTTAGAGGACATAAATTTATAGTTTAGGTACCACTTGGAAACTTGGGGACGTTTTTCTCCACTTTTCTAGTTGTTCCTCGGTATTCACAAGGTTTCTATTATAGAAGTAGTGACCAGCAAAAAGAAAAGAAAAAAAAAGGGTGTGGGAGACATGTGTCACCTCTTCTCACTTGTCAGGAAGGTGGATATTGTTAGACACTTGGTCAAAATGGAGGAATAGACAGAGAAATTTTTGTCACTTCTCCCCTGATCACAACATTTAGTGGACTGCTGCCTTGTGCTGGAAGAAGGCTCGCTCTTCTCCTGAGGAGTTCATGCAGTTCTTTCTTCTTTTACTGCATCCTAATAGCAGTCCTAGTGTGGTCATTCACCATTCATACTCCCAGGGCTTCTGAACCATCTGCTCACACACTTAGCTCTTGTGGATTATAGTAGCAACGATCCATGAGAGCAGGGAGACCCACAGTTGGTGCCCCATGAGGCACAGGGCATGCTGAAGGTTAATGAGTATCCCCTCAAACACTGGAGGGTAGTGCCATCTTGCCAAACCATCTCTCTCTGAGGACTGGTCAGTCTCTTTTCCTTTCTTTGTTATAGGTTTAGTCTGCACCTTTGCATAATACCAGAAATGGTTTGTGGAACAGCTGATGCTTCTTAGAAGGTGCCACTCCCAGATATAAGTTGAAGGTTCCCACACCCTCTTTCCAGACCTCAACAACCTGACTGGGTGTAGGCGATGACCTTTTAATCTCTCACAAAAATCTAGTGACATAGTAGCCATTTAAAAGTCACAAGGAAAGCTACCAGTTTCTTAATTTGTGGTAAGGCTGTTCCTCTTTGGGAGTGCCAATCCTTCATGGCAGAATAGTCACAGAATATTTTCTAACAATGGCAAAATGAATGTTACCTATCCTCAGTCCCCTAAAACTTTGTAAGCCTTCAATCAACCCTAAGTAAAATTGATCAGTCTATCAGTCTACTGGCTGCAGATTCCAATATGGTCTTTCACTGTAACTACTCAAAGGGCTTTTGAACCCCTAGCTTGATGTCTCTGTTCCCTTCGCCCTTGTGGATTGTATTAGCCAATGATCCATTAGGGCTAGGAGACCCACACAGACACTTGTGAGGGATTTTTTTTTTAATTAAGCATTTAAGTTAAGAAGACCTAACTTAAAATCCATCTCACCTAAGCTAGGATGACTCACTTTTAACCTGGACCATACTGTCTCATGGCATTGTACATAAATGACAGAATCTTTTGCAGTTTGCCTGTTTGTCCTTGCTTTCTCTGGCAAGTTTGTTCATTTAATAATATCAAAGTGTAGTTCCTAAGGATTCTGGCATATACTAAAGATCAACTGAGACATTCAGCCTTGTGAACACACGGACTTTGATAGTTTATAGAGACTCAGACGATTTTTAAAAGAACACGCTTAAATAGTCATAGGGTACATAAGGAGTACACTGAAATTGCTGAGACTTAGAGATTAGTTTGTAGTTAAGGTGTGTGGCCATGTGATTGAGAAGGTTAGCACACCACTAGGCATTCAAATCAGTCCCAAATATTGGCATATGTGTGGAAAAACAACTCCAGGAACAAAGAATGAGGTAAAAATAGAGTGTATGAAGCAGTTCACTATAAGAACATTTTTAGTGAGTCCATTAGGTTAACAGTTTCACAGTCTGGGTGATGTTTGCCCATCATTTAATATACTATATTAAATATATTATATAACATATATTATATAATATATTATACTAAGTGTTAATATTATATATTTATATCCCAATATAATAAAAGTTCCTCATATTTTGGAATAGATGATTATCCTCTAATAAAACAATTAGCACAAAGCCAGTCACCTTTTGACACTGATGTTTCTCAATAGTCTTTAAAACTGTGGTCAATCTTGGAAGTAAAGAAGTACTAGGACACCACAATTTTCCAAGAGTTATCAAGTCTGGCTCTTATTAAAATGACCCAATGAAGTTTGCAGAAGGCACACATTCTCTACATTCCAGGCCTATGTTTTACATTATAACTCTGTGACATTGTTTTTTTTTAAAAAAAAATTTCAAATCATTATAACTTGGATAGGTATTTGGAAACCACTGTGTTGTACTGCAAATTATTATTAAAATCAAAAGAGAAGTTATAAAGTTAAGAACGAATTAGTTACTAAATAGTACACTTTCAGTCCTTTCCTGTTTGACACAACAAATATCTTATACATAATTAGACCCCAAAAGTGTTGAAGAATAGAGAATTCATTCAAAATGGTTTGAATATAATGTATCCTCAGCAACTATGTAAAATATTTCAGGCATTATCCCTCACCTTGCACAGGGCTACACTGTTAGAGATTTCAAAGACTCAGAATTCAAATTTTATTTCCCCCTGAACTGTGAAGAAAGTCCAGGGACTAAGTATCTATTCCAAAATATGAAAAATAAATGCTAAGTTCTCTGAAGCCTTTGGGAAAACAATTCTAGGAGTGCATCCCTAAAGACTGAAATGAGAGCAGTTGAAGTGTAGGGACTTCCTTCGAAGCCACCTGTCATATCCTTTTCCCTTAAAAAATAAACACAGACAGAGATAGTTATGGCCAGAATAAAATACAGGCATCTCATTTAATACAAAATATCCTCCCCACTGGGTGTGTTTCAAGTCACTGTTTAATCTGAGTTGGATTTTGGGTTAGGTAGTATATGGGGAAAGAACCATGAGTATCTATTTTCCCTTCTAAATATCTGCAAGTTCCAAACTTCAAAGTAACCACATCTAACATGTGTCTTTCATTTCTAACAAAGATTATAAACAAGATATTATGGTTATGTTTTGGATATAAGTATTTACTACTAATTCTTCCTGTACCTTAGTCTTCATGTCAGAGAAATCACATAAGTTGTATTAGTTGTGAATTAGTGAATGTCAGAAAATATTAAGCATTCCAAATATTCTAGAAAATATTTCTAGATTATTTGCCTGTTTTCCAAGGGTTTTGATTATCACCAAAATTGATCTTTAAGTTAAAATATAATGTGCTTATGTAGTAGTTTGAATAAAATTCACCAAGTTTCAAGTTCAAGTCCTAATCCCTAATAATTGCAAATTTTATCATGTCATAGAAGATATTTCTAAACATGTTGAAACAATTGTGATTATGCAATTTACAGGACTATGTTGCTAGGCAATAAACAACACAGTCATTATTATCCTCTGAAAAAGGCAGAGAGTGGTTCTACAAAATGGATAAAGAGTACGCTGTGACCACAGAGTCAGAGTGACACAGTTCCAAACCAAATAAGGCCATGACTTGTAGAATCTGGATGACGTATAGACCATGTTAGCTACATGGCCACCACAGTGTATGGACCTGCTGAAATGCTGATTTAATATTTTTGGCCTGAAAAACTGTGAGGTGCTAAATCTCTGCCATTTGAAATCATTAATTTTCCAGTACTTCCGAGGAAATGAAACTTGGCCAGTGCTTTTGCAGCTGCATCATTAATATTATTGTTGAGCATTGTAACCCTTCTGGCTTGAGGGCTTATTCTTCAGACCCTGCCTGCCTCTCATAACCACACCTCTCTGCCCACCTCCTGCTATTTGCCATGCTTCACTCCTGGTTCCAATTATATTGGAGGTCCCGCCTCTACAGAGACTAAAGAAGCTGCTGATTGGGCCTATATGCTGAAGAACTTGGGGGAGGGGGTTTTGCCTCACCTATTCTACCTGTTGGCTTGTAACAAAGATATTATTAAATGCAAGATGGCTGGGTGACCATATCTCCTGAATGCTGTCTTATTTTTGGTGCCTCCCACGTGGGTAAGATTAATTATGGCTAGCCTACTTTCTCCTGACTCCATATTCCAGAATAATTTTTCCCTATTGTTACTGCTGGGCGGTAATAGATGACTCCTTAACGTGGGGCTGGATTGGAGTAGAAAGGAACAGAGAGCCCTTATATAAATATTAAGATATAGACGGTGGATTCATGCCTGGATGGACAGCCAAAGTGCTGGGTTAAGATGGCCAGGGTGCCAAAGTATAGGCGGGTTTCACTGGTCATGGCAGGTTGTGCCGGGGCAGTCTAAGGCCTCGATGGCCCAGATATGGACATGGCCATTTCTCACGGTAAGTGACTTGGCTGCAGGGTTATTTGGAAGGTTAACTAACTCCAGGGATTGGAGACAGCCTTCTTCCCCTAAAAGCTCTGGGTTGGGGAGCTAAGGGGGCCTCCAAGGAAGTGGAGGTACTTGGGGACAGAAATGGCCATGGACAGGCTTTAGTTCCCTGTGGCTCTATGTTTTGTTTATGTATATCTATGTTACATGTAAGTCTGTCTTGTTTTGATGGGTGAAGTAGTAGGGATAACGTGAACAAAGTCTCCATGAGTCAAATAACCTGTGTCAATAATGGTTCAATAACAAGTTTGGACAAGTCAGTGAGTGTGAAAGCCAGAGGATACCTTTTGGTAGAGAAGATTGCCAAAGCCAATAACTGGTAAAACCATGAGCCTCAGAAATTTGTAATTAATGGATGTGATGTATAGGAAATATATGTTGACTATAACAGAGAAACTTTTATTTTAATTGAATAAAGTTCAATTTAAACACAAATGGACAAATGTTACTAGTGACTGATTTATGAAACATCATAGGACTGTACAACATTAATCCAGTTCACAGGTAGATTTTTACAACAATTGTTATGGCAAGATAAGGAGAGTATGTTATTTTACTGTAAGGAATAATAAATTGTGGGGTTCTAGGTTGAGTGGGTAAATGTGCACAATGCCATGAAACACAACCTAAATTCTGTCTCTGGGACATATAATGCAAAAAGAGAGGAGAGAACTGACACTTGAAAGTTGTTTTCCAACTTCCACCATGTGGTATGATGTGAGTATACACACACACACACACACACACACACACACACACACACATAAAGAAAGAAACTTTTTAATTCCCATCTTAGAAGCTGTAGGTTTCTGAACAGTATTGCATGAAGAAAAATAATCTATATTCCAAGTGAGGATAATGATAGAGCACAGAAACTAAACTCAAATTTATTTCTTAGCTCAAAGAAATAGCAAATGTAAAGACTCAGCAATCAAAGATAAAACATTTTTTTTTTGAGACAGGGTTTCTCTGTGTAGCCCTGGCTGTACTGGAACTCACTCTGTTGACCAGGCTGGCCTCAAACTCGGAAATCCACCTGCCTTTGCCTCTCAAGTGCTGGGATTAAAGGCATGCACCACCACCGCTCGGCTAGATAAAACAATTTAAAATGATCTGTCTTGAAGTTGAAAATATTACAAGTATGTAGAGCAAGAGAAAGTATTAAACATTAGATCAATTTATAAATTGATAATCAGAAAAATCTCTTTGAACATTCCTTAAAACATTCATGGAAATAATTCTATAATTACTCATATTGCCTTTAAATTTTCAAAGAGCAAGTGTTTTTACTTTATATTTATATTAAATCACTCATAGTAGAACAATGACTACAACATTTTGAAAAATAACTGCTCAGTGCCTTCCAGATTCTATAATGACTTAATTGGATTTGATATTTTAAGGAAAGTATAAAATATTCACAAAATACTCCAGGACCAAATCATTGCTAAACCTGACAGAAATGAATACAAATGAGTCAATTAACCGAGCTTAATAAGAATGGGAAATATGAGTAGAAAATTATCATTCTCTGTACAAAAGAGGTAAATAGTCTAAATGGTTTACAAAACTCCCATCTGAACATTTAAGCCAATTTGCTATAAATTTGAAATATAACAATGCTTTTATCATTGTAAGAATGTATAGAGCATAAATAGAGATGGAGTATATCCTGAAATATACATTATGTTTATAAAACTCTCCTCCTAATGAAGTGGTAGAAAAATTATCATGTATTAATTATTTAATTTTTTATAAAAAATCCTAAATTATAATAAATGTGAAAATAAATCAAAGAGAAATTCTTAAATGATGATAATATTTAAAGCACTGTTTGAGATAAGGTAAAACCTATCTATGAAATAAGTGAAAGGAGCAAACCAAGGAGGCAAGAAACGGTGAAAAGTGTCCTCCCCAGAAGAAGCACTAAACACATCCAGTGCGAGGAAGACAAATATTTTCATATTCTTCTTTTTGTCTCAAGTATAAGTCCACACACAGTGTTCAAATACACCAAGGTCAAAATATTTCTGAAAATTTTCATTAATGAAAATAGTGATATAGTTTTAGTAAATAAAATTACATTTAATGGAAATAATTATCATTATTAATTTTATTTATGAAGTAAGCAGAGCATATATCAAAGAATCTTGAGTGACAACAAAGTTAATTTTATATTCATAAAAGCCACAACAAATGATCATATTGATATAAGTGAGTAGGAAAACAAAAAATATTAACTAAATTATGACATAACATTTTACCTTTGTAAGAAAGAAAAGTAAAAGTGTTAGAAAGCAAGAATAGTTTGAATTAAGTCATAATATTCAAAAACAAAAATTAAAGAAATCAAACCAACAACCTTCCTGTAAAGAACATTAATATACATATAAAATATGCATAATAAAATGAATAAAGAATGATTGTAAAATTTAAGAATTTGTAAGAAATATGCAAATTATTCCACTGGGTGAAAGAAATCCCATTAGCAACAATATGACTAAAATTATTGAATAAAGTCCTATTGAAAATTGTATGGGAATATGGAAACTGCAATTATCAAATTCTCCATGGTAAAAAGGACATATGCATAAACATAATCATATATATTTTCACAGAAATAAAATTCATGAAATTATAAAAAAGATAGCTTGAAAAGACCAATTAGCAAGTGTGTTTCTATTACACAACAGAAAGAGAAAATGTGGATTTCTATGGTAGAAAATAGGGGTGTCTGAGGAGTTGAAGGAGGAGATAAAGGAAGAGAATATAGTATAGGAAAACCTCCACTCTAGGGAGACTATAGAAATCTCCCTGACTTAACTTAGTCTGAAACCCTGAGAGCTATGAGTTATAGTGAATACAGGGAACATGGATGTTCTATGGAAGAAGACATGAATTTCCCACATCCTGCATCTTCTTCCTCTGGAGGACTCAATGGATAGAAATTCTATTAGTTACTTCCAATTGCTGTGATAAAACACAATAACCAAGACAATTTATGGAAGAAAATGTGTAGCTTAGCTTATGGTTTCAGAGGGATAAAATCTGTGATGGAAAAGCAAAGGTATGGCAGCAGGAACCGGGAGAAAACTTACAAATTGATCCACAAACAAGAGTTACAGAGAACACAGTGGAAATGACATGAAGTTTCTGAAACATCAAAGCCCAACCCCTAGGAACACATCTCCTCCAGCAAGTCCATATACCCTGATCCTTGCTAAGAAGTTCCATCAGTGGGGAATCATGCATTCCATCCATCAGAATAGTGTGTCCACCCACATTGGTGGGCACAGCTCTTTGTTAAATGGCATACTGATTAAAATGTTAATGACCTTCTCCATTATAAAACAAACAAACAAACAACAACATCAACACCTATCCTCATTAGAATTACCTACAAATATTTTCAGAATTGTGTTATCTTTTAACAAAGTTATGTGGACACAACAGATTAAAATTTTGTAGAAAGGCATATAAAATGAGATTAAAGGGAATTTGTTGTTATTTCATACCTTGAGACCTTCTTTGTATGCAAGTATTGACCTCAATATGGTCACCAAATGAGATCACACACAACCCTATCTGTGTAGTTAATTTCTTTCCTATTAGGTAATCCCACAAGCTGTGATAAAAATTTCTTTCCTCTGATATTTATCATCAGACAATCCCTTTGGTTCCTTCTGCAGAGTTAACAGACCTATCTACAAGAGAGAACTTAATTCCCATTTTTAAGATTGAAAATAGATTATTCTCTCATACAATGCATCCCAACCACATTTTCCCCTCTGTCCACTCCTTCCAGCTCCACATCACTGCCACTCTCCCCCACATCCACTCTCCCTCTCTCCCTCCCTCTCTCCTTCCCTCCCTCCCTTCCATCCTCCCTTCCTCCCTCCAGTAGACATGCTTCCAACTGACAAAAAACAAACAGGACAAAGCAAGATGAAATAAGACAACACATTTCCAGACTGAACAAGCCAACTTATTATGAGGAAAGGTGTTCCCTTAACTTAATTATGTTGATCTGAAACCTTACCCACTGTGCAGATCACAATATTTTTGAGTTTATGTTATCGGTTTAGCTGTAGCAAATACTTTCCTTTTATTTTCCATCAAAGTACATGACAGTTTATGTGCATGTACCTGTGGCTGCAGTTCAGGATAGGGTCCTCCTGATTCAGATTTTCTAGTGTTCAGATAACAGTATCTAACACCAAGCTCTGCTCTTGTTGTTTTGGCAATTTTTAACTCATCCATTTTACACTGTGACATCTATAAACACAAATCATTTTCAAACTTCTTGCATCTCATTATGAGCCTCTTTATCTCCCCAAAATTGGAGCTGGGCTCAGCTTGGGTTCTTATATAATGCTACTTTACTTTTCATCTCTGTGTTTGGACTTCAATGATGCATAGAAGTGCTTTTCTGAGAAAAATGATACTCTTCAGAATCCACAGTTTTAAGTGTGTGTGTGTGTGTGTGTGTGTGTGTGTGTGTGTATGCGCACATGTCCACGTGACACATGTGAAAAGTGTACAGAGGCCAGAAGGTGGTATTTTATCCTATGGAGATGGATTTACAGGCAGTTTGAACCACCTGACATGGGGGCTTGGAAGCAGCTTGGGTACTATCCAAGAATAATGATTGCATGTAATTACCAAAACTCTAAAGGTCCTGGAATTCCTTTTTTTTTTTTTTTTTAATAAAAATAATTTTAGTTAATGTTCTGAAATCTAGTAGTTAATTGATAATTAGTACTAATATTATTTTAGCTATATTAGATTGACTTAAATGTATTTTGATTGAATTTGGGAAGTCTTTCAATTGCCATTTTATTTTAAAAAAAAACAGCTTTTAAAGATAAATATTTTCTATTACTATAATTTTTACCAAAGCTTCCTTTAATTCCTGTTAATAAGTTTAAAAGAACTTCCTTTACTTTCTGCCCAAAGAGGGGAAAATTCTCATAATGAAAATAAAATCCAGTGGCATTGGCAAATGTCAGAAAATCACAGCTTTTATTCTACCTGAGCCAATTTTGAACATCCCAGCGTTTTAAAAAAGAGATCGCTGCATTTCAAATTTTAGTAGGAATAATAAAAAGACTCCCCTTTGTAAACTTTTGAGTGTTCTCCTACAGAATGTAGCAGCTTCTGTCCTGTCCTTGACATGAAATGTTCCTGTCTCCCGAGTTCACATTTTGTATTTCATATCCCTCTACTCTGTCATTCAGCTCACATTGCCAGTATATAAAATCCAGAAGTGAATAACTTTCAGAAAGAAATGTATCCAACACGATATTTTAGGAAACAAGATGTTTAAGATCTTCCACTTGGTGGAAAGAAGAGGAGGTTGGGTAGGGGAGAAACCACTGATTGGGAGTCCTGACAGCAACCATTTTCACCAAATACATTAGAAAAAAACATGAGGCTGAATTTGCCTTAGATAAACCCAGAAAATGATTATTTCCAGGACTGAGTGGAAAAAAGAAATTCTAATTAAAGCAGATTTTACTAACTAGTGACATATAATATAAGTTTAAATGTACTATATACACATGTACATATGTGCACAAATTTAAATGTAAACGTATGATGAAATTTCATAAGTTCTTTATAGTTTTATAGTTTTCCTCTTACTTTTTTTCTGGAAGTATTTCTAATGTTAGTCGTTTTTATTTTTGTATGAGTGTGGATTCTGCTGAAAAAAATGAGAGACATAGGGTGGGGAGAGAGAGAAGACATTAAGGTAGCTGAGTCCAGTCTTCTACATAGTCCAGTTATTTCTAATTGTGGTGTGTCTGGAGTGGACATGTGTGTTGGGAGATGGTTTTGTGCACTCTGTATTCAGATTCTGATTTGTGTGTGCAGAAATGTGGTTTATAATGACATGATCAAGCATCTTCTGTCTCAATGTTATATATAACAACTGTTTTCCAACACCTCTGATTGGGTAATAAAGTGATGAATCAGCCAATAGCTGGAAAGCAGTGGCTAGGGCAGTACTTCAGTCTCTAGTCTAGGGCTTCCACAGAGAGAAGGAAGAGGGGGGAGAAAGAAGAGAGGAGGGAGACGATGTGGATGGAACAGGAGGATTCACCACGAGGTCATCGTGAGAGAGTAGCCATGAGGACACATATGAACTAGATCAAGCCAAGGCAAGATCAGACAGCAAGTAACAGAACATTTGTCTGGGAAATAGGCAGCCTGGTAGGGTGAGAATGGCACAGAACCTTCCTAGCTTAGTGCCAGTAGCTTGTTAATAAAAAATACCAGGTCTCTGTGAATTTATCTAGGAGCTAAACCAGGCTAGAGTGTAGAGTGGGCATAGAAACATCTGCAGTTATTTGGGAGCAAAGGTGGCAAAGAGACTTAAGAAATGAGTGTATGTGTGTATGTGTGTGTGTGTGTGTGTGTGTGTGTGTGTGTGTGTATGTGTGTACCTGTGAATGTGTGAATGTTCGCCTGTGTGTGAGTGTATTTATTTCTGAAGCTCATAATTGGGTTGTTAAGCATGTCTTTGAAGGTTTCTGTCCCTGCCCAGAAAGTATTGTTTCTATCCATTTGGGTTTCTGACCTAAGACTTTCTGACTCTGGTTCAGCAAGCCTAAGTGCTACAACGAGACTGGGGAGTACCATTATCTCTCATGTCTAATAGAGATTATTCTTTGTATTCAATGCTATTTTCAGTTTTCTATGAAAACTTCGATTATACTTAAATGGTGTACCTTTTCTACATTCCACATCTCTATGTTGGGTCTAGCATTTCTTTGAATTAAATCCACTAAATACAATTGTTTATAACATAGAAATTATCAATATTGGGAACTTGCAGTGAATTTCTTTCTTTCCTTATATTTATAAACAATTCATTCATTTACCAATAATATTAAAGTATGGAATCTCAGTATTTATTTCTTTTCCTCCAATAATAACAGTTCATTTTCAAAAATAATTATCAAAGCTTCCCCAGCTTTAGACGATCAGCATATGCCTGCAGCTCTACTTTTTTAGCTGATTGCTATTAGATAACAGTCTGTTGCCCCAGTATTCATTATAAAGAAAACACAGGATGAGATCAAAGCTGTTTGAAACAAAAGCTCACTTCTGTACTGCACCTTAAAGCGTGCAAGGCGATGCCTTGGGAGAATAACAGCCATGACCAACAGCTCCACAAATCACTTCTGAAAATCATGGATTTGGATTAAACAACATCCTCATCACACAAACTCTTCGTGTAACACACATTCAGGGAAAGTGAGACGGAATCTAGATGGATGGTGCTGGGGGGCCTTTAAGAGAAAGACTCTGCAAAGGTGCTTCATGTCTAAGAAGCAGATTTGGAAGGTGCATACATTTTTTTATGAGGACCAAGAGAAATGTATTTTTAGTAAAATATTCAGTCACAAAAGCAAACATTTATTTTATTATATAAATAAACTGTTTATTCCACATAGTTCCTTGGGATGTCTGAGACACTAGTGAATGTTTATGAAGAAAGAAGTAGGGCAAAGGTCATAAGAAGAAAGCAGCACAAGTTTTACTAGAAGCAAGTTTACAAAGTAAAAGTAATGCCTGATTTACTACCCTTCCTCAGGTGATATTTGTGTAGGGACATGATGAAAACAACTTATTGATTGGAACTTGAATTTTTGACTAAACCAGTGATATGAGTCCTATAAGTTCTTCCTGCCATGACTGTGGCTACTTACCACAGGGAGAAAACAGTGCTGTGAGTCCTTATAAGTTCTTCCTGCCCATGACAGTGGCTACTTATCACAGGGAGAAACCAGTGCTATGAGTCCTATAAGTTCTTCCTGCCCATGACTGTGACTACTTACCACAGGGGGAAACCAGTGCTGTGAGTCCTATAAGTTCTTCCTGCCCATGACTGTGGCTCATTACCACAGGGAGTGAGCACACCTTACTAGAGAGGAGTGCTGATTCATTGAAAGTGGGTATTATTTGTTTATTTCAGTGTATTTAGTTGGCAGAGAATATCAACAAGTTCATGCTTAGTACCAACTGAAAACATTTGTTCATTGAATAACATTTTCATTTCTCTGATGACTAAGGAATTTGAACATTTCTTTAAGTGCTTCTTGGCCATTTGAGAGTCTTCTGTTGTGAATTCTGTTTAGCTCTGTA
The DNA here is from genome assembly GCF_008632895.1 of Mastomys coucha. Classification (NCBI taxonomy): domain Eukaryota; kingdom Metazoa; phylum Chordata; class Mammalia; order Rodentia; family Muridae; genus Mastomys; species Mastomys coucha. The sequence goes on from NW_022196912.1 coordinate 58,449,939, forward strand.
CCCTACTTTTTCCATTGGTTTATTTAGGTTTTTGGAGGTTAACTTCATGAGTTCTTTATATATTTTAAATATGAGCCCTCTATTTGGTGTAAGGTTAATGAAGATTTTTTTCCCCCAATCTGTAGGTTTGGTTTATTCTGGTTTATCCTATTGACAGTGTATTTTGCTTTACAGAAGCTTTTTAGTTTTATGAGGTCCCATTTATCAATCTTGGAGCCATTGGAGTTCTGGTCAGGAAATTTTCCTCTGTGCCATTGAGTTTGAGGCTTTTTCCCTCTTTCTCTTCTATTAGATTCAGTGTATCTGGTTTTATGTTGATATCCTTGATTCACTTGAACTTGACCTGGTGGGATTGTGAACTGGTAAAATCACTCTAGAAATCAATCTAGCAGTTCCTGAGAAAATTGGAAATAGTTCTACCTAAAGAACCAGCTATACCACTCTTGGGTATATACCTAAAAGATGCCCCACCATACCACAAGGACATATGCTCTACCATGTTCATAGTGGCCTTATTTGTAATGGCCAGAAGCTGGAAACAACTCAGATGTCCCTCAACCAAAGAATGGATACAGAAAATCTGGTTTGTTTACACAATGGAATACTATTCAGCTATTAAAAATGAGAATATCATGAATTTTGCAGGCAAATGGATAGAACTAGAAAATATCATCGTGAGCGAGGTAAACTAGACCCAAAAGGACATGCATGGTATGTGGTCACTAATAAGTTGATATTAGCCAAAAAGTACAGAAACACCTATGCTACAACCCACAGGTGGTAAGAAGTGTAACAAGTAGAAAGGCCAAAGTGAGGATGCTTCAATTCCACTTAGAAAGGGGAAGAAAACCCAGGTCCCTCCCTCCCTCCAAAAGGCCCAACAAGCAGCTGAAAGAGTCAGATGCAGATATTTACACCCAACCAATGGACAGAAGCTGGTGACCCCTGTGGTAGAATTAGGGAAAAGCTGGAAGAAGCTGAGATGGAGGGTGACTCAATAGGATGACTAGCAGTCTCAGCCAACATGAATCTCAGAGATCTCTCAGACACTAAGCCACCAACCAGGAGCATACATGGGCCTGTCCAAAGCCTCTGGAACATATATAGCAGAAGATAGGCTTAATCCTTGAGAGACTTCAAGGCCCAGGAAAGGGAGTGATCTGGGGAGTCACCCTCTCAGAGGAAAGGGGGAGGAGGAATGGGATGAGGAACTGGGTGGTAAATGGAGTCAATGACTGGGATATAAATAAGTAAAACTCAAGGTTAAAATAATTTTCATATAAAATTCAGAGCCTACAGTTTCTAAATGAACTACCTTAAAATATGTATTATTTATCTAAGATTTGAAATACTGTTATAGCTTTAGCAAATGAGTATTGTCTGAGTATACAATTATGTATTAACCATGAAATTTCTGTTTTCTTGTGAAATAATTTCTCAAAGTATCTTCATAATTAATTCCTAATATTCATTCTTAATGAAGATAAGTACCAGGAATGACAATCTTTAGCGCTGCAGTTACACAAAATAGAAATTTCTGTGTATATTTCTATGTAAGGATACTTTTTATCTGTCCCATTCCAAGAAGTGTTCTTAAATGAATCATGATTTCACTCCTTTCAAATTCCAACACACAGAGTTTAATCTCTGACACAGTCTTTCATGGATCCCCTTGGGCAGTAGTCGATTCTCCCAGTTACATGCACCATGCAAAGTGGCCTCTGTTGGAGTAACAAAGCAAACACAGCTGAGGACACAGGATTCAGTCCACCTTGTGACTACAGACTAGAGCGTGTATGCATGGTGTGAAGTCCACTCTCTAGATGGGTGATGATGTAGGCTTTCTGTAATTCAGAAGGGAGAGATTTCAATTATATAATGTAGAAAGTCAAAAGCCCTGGGAGCTCAGGCTTCTCAATTTGACCCTTTGTGTCCACAGTGCATATTTGCTGTTTTAATGTAAATAACCATCCCTAAGCTCAGGGAGTTTCTTTTGTGAACCAGATGTTTGCATTATATTAAGTCTGCTTTTATTTAATTTTTTTTTCTGACAAGAGAGTATAACATGGTTAAATAAGCCTACTTTTCATTTATAATATTTCTAGTTGACTTCAAAAATATAGAAAAGATCAAACATTTTTATATTTTCTGAGATTAATATTAATGGATTAATTGCCAAATTTTACTTGGCATAAGTAATATTTAAATTCCTGTAAAGAATCTTATGTAATTCAAAATGTTAACACCTTTATTTACAAGAAACTTCTTGGTACCCTGAAAACTACAACCTTTTCCAGAGAACACAAACACAAGGCACATAGACGCATGTTAACTTCCCCTTTTAATGTGTTACTAGAATAAAACAACAAAATGCTGGAATTTCTTGCCCATATCAAAATGAGTATAATATTAAGAGGGAAGTCATTTTATCAGATGAACTGCTTGACCATGTTATGCTAAAACTTAAAATTCTTATATTTTAAAACCATTGGCTAAAGGAATTAAAATTGATCCCTTAGAAACTTCATTTTTAATTATGCTGGATAATTATTATTACAGAGTTAAAGTTAGAAATCCAAGTTTTTGTGGTTCTTCATCCATTTAGAGTTAATCAGCATAGTACATGAGTTGCTAGCTTCCTGGGAATAGAAAAGAAGATTAAATGAGTTTGTTTTCTTTGCCCTACATGCTTGTTACACAATACTCACTCAAATATCTGTAAAAAGAATGGAATGTAGTCATGGGAGGCATATTTAATTCTAGTGTGATAAGAAGAGCTTTAATCAATTGTAATTGTATTGTCACATCTTGTGCTTGTCAAAGCAAAGGCCAGATGATCAATCATTTATTGGTTGTTGCTGGTCTTTGAGAATTTTAACAACTTATATATAGTAAACACTCAAGGGCAAATGCTTCATTAACTCATCAACTACACGTGAATTTTCATGCAAGATTACTCATTTATATATATATTTATATTTTATTTTTCTGTGCTGGAGGATAAAGCCATGAAGCCTGTCACATGATAAGCAAACGAAACTGTAAACTAATTTGCACCATCCTAGTCCATGCAGTTTCTAATCACACTAAATTATGCATAGAACAGATCAAAGATGGAATTGTAATTACACTAATAAAATACCAAATTAGTTCCACAAACGTCATCCTGTAGAAGAACAAATGACAACAGGAATACCCCTTTAACTTTAATGGTCTGCAGATTGTTTTGAGTTCCATAACTTCAGAAATCAAATCCTTTCTAATGATTCATCAGCATCATTCTTGGCCATCATGTATCACTACTAGCCCTATATATCAAAAGATTCTATACTTATCTTTCTTTTCTCTCTTTTGTTAGAAAATATATCTTTATCTGTTATGTTAACTAGCTTCTCTCTTGAGAACAAGAAAACTTCTAGGCTCAGATTTTTCAAGGGTTATCAAATACTTTGATTCACTTTCTAGTTCACCATCCAAAGCTAGGGGAGAAAAGATGCTAAATAGGACAGTGGATCGTGAGCTCTTTGGGGAAATTCCAACCTCAGTGTCAGGATAGCAGCAGTCCGGGTCTGTAGTGTCAGAATAGCAAACACAAATCAGCAGTGGTAGCACAAAACAGCCAGGCCTTCACTGAATTGGCAGAAGTCAGCAGGAGTGACCAGAACCATCTGAGACACTAGGAAAAGCTCTCTGCCATGCCTATATCAACAAAGAAAAGGTTAGCCAAGACATGAGACCAACATAGCATTGTAAGGCTAGCTATTCAAATTCTCCATCACTGTCCATTGAGCCCTAGTTGTACTCTCTCCAAACATCAAGCATCCTTCATCTTGCTTAGCACATAAGTCTCCATGATATGACAACCAGAAGCTTCCACTTCAGATATTATTACTTTGCCCTGCTCCTCCTTTCTCCCAGGGCTAAGAATGGCTCAGTTTGACTTGATAGTTGTTGACTATTGTGTTTTCCTCAGCAGTGCTTTTAGTGTAGTGTAGAATGAAGCACTTGTAGAAACTGCAACGCGCTCTTGACCACTGGTTATTATTCTGCTTCTGGTATCATTTAATATCCAAGTACCAATGCCATATGCTAATTTAAAGACAAAAAATCCCATTTATACCTGTAATTTTTTTTATCCACTTAATTCCTTCTAGTATGTGACCCATTACTTTTTTTGGCATGGAGATATAATGACCTACTTTTTGTTTTTTTGCTTTGTGATTTTTGAGAACTATCTTTCACAAAAAGTTCTATGTATCATTCATGTTTCACATATCCAGTCAATCACATATTTACCTATACAAACACTACCATCTCACAGAAGCTGGTAGTAATTATAATTTACATACATTTTATATTTTCATTCACATAATGGTCTTAGACAAAATTACAGGGTACTTATGTTACCAGCACAATAGATTTATACAGATACAGGAGTAATTGATTGATACTTTTAATCCACACTTCATTTTATACATTGAATTTTCCTCATTGTTAGGGTATAGCTTCTTGATATAGGAAAAAAAAACTAGAGCTTTCTTTTTTTAATTTACAGCTTCATTAGACTCCCTTCTTAGTTTTGTTCTTTATAGGATTGGTGAAGATACTGAGCAAATTCCTTTACAAGCATATTTATATCATCATGCTTTAAGATACCTGCGTAAGAGTCAATAAGTACTCATCTGGTAAAAGTACTTAGTTCCCAACACCTATTACTGTATGATAATTCCTTTAGGATCAGTGAGAAACATATGTATTATATCAGCCAGAAATAAAAAAAGAATCTTCCCGTTTAAGGTACAATCTTAAGTAAAATACAACTGCATCCCCAAACCCACTGCTTCACTGACAAATGACAATGCTCAGGTATGTAATCTCAAAACAGATATACTTTTTGTTTATGTGATAATATTAGCTCAAATACAAAAACCACAGTGGAAGGAGGGTACTGGCTTCTAAAATTTGCCCTCTGACTTCCACTTCCACACACACACACACACGCACACACACACATATGCACATAAATTAATAATAATAATAATTAATAATAATAATAAATACAAATTTAAAAAGAATCCTAGAGTACTAAATGTTGGGGGTGATTTTAGAATCAGGGTATGGAAGACATATGAAACAATTGAAATTTTAATAGTAGCTTGAAGAGTGCAGGTAATGCCTTCTATGCTTCTAGCTACCAAAAATCTTCATGCCTTTTTTTTTCCATTTTTAAGAAAACATTGAGATTGTAATATAATTACATCATTTCCCCTTAGCTTTCCTACCTCAAGCCCCTTCCATGCATACCCTTTTTTGTCTTTCAAAATCCATGATTTATTTTCTTTAATTATTGTTCTATGTATGTATATCATTGTCTCTGTCTTTGTCTCTTTCTCCGTGTGTGTGTGTGTGTGTGTGTGTGTGTGTGTGTGTGTGTGTGAGAGAGAGAGAGAGAGAGAGAGAGAGAGAGAGACAGATATTTTTCACAAAAATTTTTTTATGCCATCTATGTGGCACTGAAACTAGAAAGCATCTTTGGCAGAGAATACAGAAAATCGAAGGGCTTTTTAAAAATTTTTTTTTATTGTTTTATGTAAGTACACTCTAGCTGTCTTCAGACACCCAAGAAGAGAGGGCATCAGATCTCATTACGGATGGTTGTGAGCCACCATATGGTTGCTGGGATTTGAACTCAGGACCTTCAGAAGAGCATTCAGTGCTCTTAACCACTGAGCTATCTCACCAGCCCCGGAGGGCTTTTTTTGTAAATTGCTTTGCTTCCTTCTTTTTCTCATTGATAGTGTCCAGGATTTGACTCATAAACCACATAAACACCGATATCAGTCAGACAGGGATTGTTTATTGAGCATTCACCTCAGGACGCATCAACTAACTAGGGCCTTGCTCCTATTTTGGGAACTGAACCATGATCCTGAGTTAAGATCCAACAGGGCTTTTTAAGCCCCAAATCCACAAACATCTGTACCAAGTTATTCATTATTTGGGATTTATGGACGGGGGATTTCTTTAGGAACATGTTTTTTTTATACACTTATCCTTCTTCTATTGGTTGGGGTATTCAACTGTGGCAAGGGGCTTGCTTTGCCTCATATTCATGTACTAACTTGTCTACCAGGATGGGACTTGTCTAACACTCATGTCTTAATTTACCATCCAAGATGTCAGTTACCCACATACATGTTTCTTTCTGCCAAGCAGGATGTCAGTTCCCTAGGAGGTCTTGGGAAATTAAACTTTACTAGACTACTACTCAAAATGGAAGTGTTATTCCAAATAGTTTTTTATATTGCTGCAGGTGTATTCTTATGTTGGGGTTCATCCTAGGGGCTGCTTATAATGAAAAATCAATAAAAGTATATACATAGGTGCAGAAAATGCGGTTGGGTAGTTGGCTTGGTTTCAAACTTGTTGTAGGTAACTATACAAAACAGTTCTACTGTCTTTCTATCATGATTGCTTTCTAAGGGCATAGGACATAACAAAATGTGTAATCAACTTTGGCTTTAGAAAGTTTCCGAGTAACAGCAGAATAACAGAAATGTAAGAAAAATATAACAGAAACTTAGGCCTAAACATTTTAACTAGGTCTTACCATTTCATTTGGCCCTTAATATTTTGGTCCTAACACTAACATTGCAGTGGTAGTGGTTTGCTATGAAGTATGTTAAAGCTAGATATTCTGGAAGTCCTTTACATGTAAATATTTGAATATTTGCCTCCAATTTTAAGTCTTCTCTAGGATGTGTTCTCTGTCTCTTCTCACTCTTAAGCCTGAAAATTTGTGTGTTGCATTTTATCTACGGCTTACAGTTTGCTTCTGAAGAGAATGATCTGTTCAGAATTTACATGACCATGCTTCCCCAGTGTTTCTGAAATGCTTTTCATTCAGTTTTAAAGAATTATGGTCATTTATCTCCCCTGTGATTTATACTCTTCAACTGCTCTGAAATGTCTTTTTTTTTTTTAACCCTAGTTTCTATACACAACTCAGCCATTATTTTGCATTACAAATTTAGTAATTCAAGATCAGTAAATAAAAAAAATGGGGAAGACGTGGGATGCTCAACTCTAAATGTGACATCTGAATCACATTCCCTTCTTTCAAGGTTCAGTTATTACTGCAGAAATGTTGGCATAAAACTTGAAAATATAGTAGTGCATGATGACCAGTAATGAATGGTAAATGACCATGAGAAAACGCTGTTTTCTCAACACAGTAAGATATTGCCATATGTGAATTCACAGCAGTTAAAAGAGCATGCACAAGAATCATGCAGGCCAGACAAATTCTAGCATAAAGTTTCATCCCCCCAGCTAAGGAGCATTTGATATCTGTTAGAAGAGGGACAATATGTTCTCTTTAAAAGTGGGGACCCAGGGTACGCAACTGATGCATGATATTTGATCATAATGTAGGCCCTGAGATTGTATTACTTACCGAAAACCCTGCTTCTAGTTGTGGTGTGACTCAGCCCTTAGTACACACCTTTAATAGCAAACAATGAAAGTTAAGCTAGTTTGTAGAAGAAAGCACCCAAGTTTGAAGGTAATGTCTAATTGGGGGGTAGACAAAGTGTCAAATCAGAAAATATTTGACAGAATATCATATGACCAAAAAGAAGAGAGAGCAAAACGAAGCTACTTAAAATAGAGCAACTTAGGAAGAAAAGGAAGAAAAGGAGGAGAATGCGATTTTTACTTGGACAGTCATATAGAGAGGTTGTAGAAAGATGAGCTAGGCATAGATAAAGATAAAATAATCCAGAGAAGGAGAAGGAGCCAGAAGATTAGAACAGATTGCCAGTGTCAGTTTGAGGCCAAGTAGAGTAATTCAGGAGAAGCTGAGGGAAGCCACATTAAATCAGTCTGCTTGGAGAGGAGTTTGAGTCAGAACAGTTGAGTTACACCAGCCTGCCAGAGCTCAGAAAGAACGAGAAAGGTGAGTTTATTAAGTAGTAAGTCTCAGAAGCTGAAAAATACTGTAAGCCTGGATAAGATTGTATGGAGACTAGAAGCTTCTAGGACTAGGCCTAGGTTAGCAGACAGAGGCAGTGAGCCCCAGAGATGACAATTATTCCGGCAAACAAAAAAGACTTTTACACACTACCCTCTATTGAAGGGTGTGGAAGCGGTTGGAAGGATCAGGGAGGAATAGGGGAAGGATCTACATATAACCAAATTACAAGGTAAAATTTTCTTAATGAACTGATAAAAGTGATGAAAAAAAGAAACACAGAGGCTGTTTCAGGGACATAGAGCTTTCTAGAAAATAAGTTTAATTTCTCAATAATAATAATAATAATAATAATTGATATGGTCTGATATAAATGTAGCTATTTTGTATGTAGCCTCCATGTTATTCATAAAGTGAAATTAAGTTTATCTACTTTATAGGAGTTATCAATGTAAGTGATACTAAGGTTAAACACTAATAAGCCAAAAAGTTATGATTGTATTGAAGGGCCCAGCTTAACATTACAGACTCCATTTTGTTTTCAGATTCCATTTTATTATGATTAACTTACCCTCTAAATGAAGCCAGGTACTAGAAAAACCCCATCTTGTTCCAGGAGCCATGTCACCCTGATAACAATCACAAATCTTGTGGGCAAATAGCCACACCACTCCTAGCAACAACCAATCAGTTCTTAAGGATAAAGTATCTAATGTCTAAAATAGATTGATTAAGCTTGTTACCATTGTTCATACCAAGCTGAAATCATTACTAGCTAATAGAAGCGTGCCAAACAGATATCAACCAATCATGTAACTGCCAAGTTAGAAAGTCCCTTACCCTACTACCATGATAAATAGACAAGGCTTGTACCAGCTCAGGACCTTCCATACCTTCCACTGTGCTGGAGAGATTGGAAGGTCTAAGCTTGAGCTTGAATAAAGACTCTTTGCTTTGCATATGATTCAGAGTCCTTTAGGTCTCTGATGGTGTTTGGGGACCTTGTAATCTGGGCACAACATCTGAGGGCTTATCCAGGATTCCAATGACACCTCCCCAATATGACATCTGGAGACAAAGACCAATTGGTAAGTATGCTTTGGATGATATTTGTTTGCATGTCTGGCCATTTTTGCTTTAGTAAATCTGCATACTGATAAACTAGTAATTTAGTACTGACATACGGGCCCCAAGCAAAAGGAGCCAGGAGACCTCCCTGATCTACTAGTAGGGACTGAATCCACGTTGTTTTATTGATGAGAGATAGCAGGTCATACCCACCATACAGCAATTAACTGTTGTCCCACGTTTGCTTTTCATATTGTATGCTGTTTGGCATTAGTGTGTCTGTGTTTCTTCTGTTTCTTCTGTTTGTTTTGTTTTTGTTTTTGTTTTTTTAACTTAAGATCATGGAACAGACTCAGACAATTTTGTTTTTTGTTTGTTTGTTTTTGTTTTGTTTTTATTTTTGTTTTGGAATTATTTTTAGTGTTTTGTTTTGATTTGTTGGTGGGGGATAGATTTAAAGACTTAAAGGTTAGGGATAGAGACTTAGAGCTAGAAGTTAGGAAGGACAGGTTAATCATTCTTTGCAAGTTGCAGTGACTGGATTTCTATGTCATATGACAAACTGAAGGGATCTGGGACTTCCTCATGCTAAGGAGAGTCAAGAATGTCATCTATAGTTGGCCTGGCTACCTGGACCAAAGCCTCTAATCCATTATCTGGAAAGACTTTGTGGACAACCCACTAGACTGGCGAAAGCCACTTTAGATGAATTCCAACTTTGCAGACAGGCCCCAAAGCTGAAGGTCTGTGGGGCAGTGTAGGGCAGTGGTCTGTTCAGGCAACTTAGACTTAGTCAAATAATTGGCCTTGATCCCTGGAGCCACAGTGGGCAGTCTCTGACTGCAGGTAGGCAAAAGGAGCTTGGCTATAACTCCTGAGTCTTTGGCTCCTGCTTCAGTCACAACCTCTTACAGCTGCCCCCGCAGGAGATGTGTGCTCTGTCAGGCAGATAATGCCCAAAGCTCCCAGCATTCTAGCTGGACCCTACCCCCAGTCATCTGACCACAGTCAGGCATGCCTCACTCCCAAAGACAGATAGCCACACCCCATACAAATTAGGGGCAGTTCACCCTTTCCTCTCTCTCTTGCTCTTTGTCTCTTCTCTTGCTTCTTTTCTTCCTCTCTTGCTCTTGCTCTCTTGCCCTCTTTCCTCTCTTGCTCATTGTCTTTCTCTCTTGCTCTTGCCATCTTCCTCCCTCTGTTGCTCTCTCTTGTCCTTTGTCTCCCTTCTTCCTCTCTTTTCTGCTTTTTGCTCTCTCTTCTCTTGCCTTCTTGCTCTCTTGCTTTCTTCCTCTCCTTTCTCTCTCTCTCCTTATTTTTTCTTCTCCTTCCTCTTCTTTCCTTCTCACTACTTGACTGGCCTATTTTCTCTTTCCTACAATAAAATATTTCATACACTATACTTTAGGATTAACCCCTTTTGAGATAATATATGAAATATATTTACCTATACTTACTTATTTAAGAGCTGATGTGCTTACTGAAATTGCTGACAAATATGTTCTTGATTTTCTCGAGACTTTTTTCCATACTCAGAAGGATCTTTGGCCCCAGCTAAAAGCAATCTTGAGGCTGTTCTTCCACCTATGCAGCACAATTACCTGCCTGGTGATTGGGTGATCATTAAGACATGTCAAAAGCAATCCCTGAAACTATGTTGGAAAGGACTATACACAGTTGTGCTGACTATCCCCCCTACTCTTAAAGTCAATGGGGTCGAAACTTGGATACATCACAGACACACTCTACTGGCTGACCCTCACCCAGGTGCAGAAAACATCACACCCAAACAGTGGACTCTCAAGGAAAAAGACAACCTTTTAAAACTCAAGTTCCATTGCCTATAATTTTTATGACCTTTTATCTATTAGCACATCCTCCAAAAATAACCCTCACCAGCTTTACAATTTGACTTAGGTTCTTAGTGATGCTTCCATGAGAGATGTACTCAAATAACAGCACAACATTCTTTCAATAGAAACCTGGTTCTCAATTAACTTTTGATTTGCAGGACCTGTTGTCAATCAGCTGGGCTGGCAAATTTACAAGACAATATTACTTTTATGCCTGCCCAAAGCACAAACAGGCAGAAAACAACTGGAAAAAACAATGTAGGGGCACTGACTACTATTTCTGTGGCTCATGGAATTATATAAGCACTGGGGATATTTGGTAGGCAGCACCTAAAAAAGACAACCTCATTTGGGTAAATCAAGCACACCTAGAATGAAAGGACGATTTCAGGATGAGAGATTAAAAAGAAAAAAGAAAAAGAAAGACAAAAAAACACTTGGGTTCTTAAGATACATGATGACTGGGGAGAACCAAATCCAGGGGCATGTTTTACCATCCATCTTTTCAAAGAAACATGTGTTCCTACTATGCCATTGGTGCTAAATTCGGCATTGACCCCACCTAGAACTCCACCAACCCACTCTTCTGAAATCTATGCTTACTGGCACCTACCCAAACCCCAATGACCTTATACCCCAAAGAATGAACACAGAAGGACTTCCAGACTGATGGGGACTATAGTGTCCTTCACTTATTAAAAGCCACCTAGGAAGTCCTAAAAGTCACCTTTAATGAACTTACTTCTGATTGTTAGCTTTGCCTCAATGTTAACCCCCCTTACTATGACGGTATCACTTCAGTCACTGAATCTGCAGAAGAAAGCAACTATAGATGGCAACAAACAGGTCCTAATAGAATTACTTTACAATTGGTTAAAAGGACAAAGGTTGCATATAGGCCAAAAGTAATTAAAAAATATCACCACTTTCATATTCAGACTATTACTTGGGATTGCCACAATGGGTACTATAATAGCAGTTGATTAATCTGCTCTAATATCCTGAGGCAGCAGTGTAAGTCTCTCACTACCCACCAGATTCCAGAGAAAAGATAGACATGCATCCTTATGTTTAATATGCTCCTAATCAGTTCTATGGCTGGTCTACTTCCAAACATCCACATTGCTAATGCCTCCCCTCCAATATTCCTGAGATATTACTTATTAAAATCTACATTCCATCTTTACTACCCTAGACCCAATAGGTAGGGTAAGGGAGGGCCTGGAGCTGCTCTTCTCTGGCTCTTACATGATTGGTACTCTGTCCTCTGCAACTCTCAAGCCTTTATCTTCTTCCTTGCCTGGCATGGTAGTTCTTCTTCCTTCTGTACCTGTGTTTCTTGTTTGAGCATTGTAAAAAAATCTTGCCTCTGTCTCTCTGCTTAACCATCGGCCACAGGTAACTTTATTTACCAATCAAAGTCAACTGGGGGCAGGGACCCTCAGGGTCTTACATGCAGGTGTACAAGTTCCCATGTAATTTTGGGAACCCAATTAACATAATATAAGCAGTAAACCAAATCCATAACAGGGTACAACTTAATCCTCCCAGAGGATACCTGGTGGGCCTGCTTAACTGGCTTAAACCCCCTGCATCAACATGGAAGCACTTAAAGCCTCCTCTGACTTCAGTGTTTTGGTTCAGTTGGTTCTTAGGATGACTTACCATTCAGAAGATGTTATCAGCCTTATTCTGGGACCTCATGATAGATTTAAGAGAGAATTCATTACAGCCATTGTTCTGTCTGCCCTCCTAGGCATTGGTATAGCAGGAGCTATAGGAACAGGAGCCACAGTCTTAGTATTACAAGGCACCCATTATGACTCCTTTCTGGAAGCAATTGATGGAGATGTCCAAAGATTTAAAAAGTCAAAGACAGTTCTATAAAATTTGTTTCCTCCCTAGCTGAAATAGTTATACAAAATGGAAGGGGTTTTGGCTCTACTTTTCCTAAAGAAAGGAGAGTTGTATGTGGTCCTTAAAGGAACAGAAATATAAACACACACACACACACACACATACTGACTATATGAGGGTTGTTAGAGTAAACATGGACAAATTAAGGGAAAAAATTACAAGACAGACAGCTAGAAAAAGAACAATCTTAAGGAAGGTATAAAAGTGTGTTCAGTAGGTCTCCCTGGTTAACTACCCCGATATCCTCTTTGGGTGGTCTATTCATTTTATTTCTCCTTTTATTCACCTTTGGGCCCTGCATCCTAAGTAGATTAGTTAATTTTGTCAGAGTCTGAGTCAACATTGTATTGCTCTTGGTCTTTAAGTCTCAATATCAACCATTAGAATTTAAGACAATAGATACTGAGGTCCTATAATTGGACCCTCTTATGTACTTGTGAAGGGGGGAATAAAGGGCCCAGCTTAGCATTACAAACTCCATTTTGCTTTCAGACTCAATTTTATGATTAATTTGCCCTTTAAATGAACCTAGCTTCTAGGAAAACCCCAACTTGTTCCAAGAACCACATTACCCTGGTAACAATCACAATTTCCCTGGACAAATAGCCATGCCACTCTTATCAACAACCAATCAGTTCTTAAGGATAAAGTATGTGATGTTTAAAACAGATTGATTAAGCTAGCTACTCTTGTTCATACTAAGCTGAAATCTTTATTAGCCAGTAGAAGTGTGCCACGCAAATGTCAACCAATCATGTAACTGCCAAGTTAGAAAGTCTCTCACCCTGCTACCAGGACCTTCCCCACCTTCCACTATGCTGGAAAACTTGGAGGGGCTCAGCTTGAGCTTGAATAAAGACTCTTTGCTTTTGCATAAAATTTAGACTCCTGGTGATCTCTGGTAGTCTGTAGGAACCTTGTGATCTGGGCATAACAGTATTATTTATGCTCCGTTAACCCCAATGTTCTGGAATTCTTCTGTTCAGTACCTGTATGCCACCCCTCTTACTTTACCTAGCCCCAATCAGCTTAAAGATTAACTGATAATACTTTGTCTAGTGAACCAAAAATGTTATACCACTTTCCACCTTGCCTCTTAAATTTTCAAACCTGGTTTTCCTAGAAGAAGCTTGTCCTGAGAACAGTCTGGTACCACAATTTAGCTAAGTCCTTTTTGCCCTGATTGATCAGTATCAATCAAGAATTCAATAAATTTGCATCATATCTGAGACTGATGTCTAAGTGGTCAGTGTGTGGTTAATCTTTGATCCCCAAGGATGATGATGATGATGATGTTGATGATGGTACTGATAATAATAATGAAGCAGTTTATAACATAAACCAAAACTCACCAGTGTTTACAGGTAAAACTAGGATCCTTTCTATGTCATCCCTCAAAGTGCTTTGAGATGAAACTCAGATATGTTTGAAAAGTAACTGGGAACATTTAACTAGAACTAGAGAAACATCCCTGTGTTTCCTGTCCTAAGCTATTCTGTGATATATTCTAATTTATCTTTCCTCTCTCTCTCTCTCTCTCTCTCTCTCTCTCTCTCTCTCTCTCTCTCTCTCACTCTCTCTATTGATTTTCATGTGTAAGACAGAGTGTTATTATGTAGTCCTTGCTTACTTTCATTGAATTTTATCTACGACTCAGCCTTTGCCTCTACATCCCAAGTGCTGGGATTCCAGGCCTACACTACCATGTTTAGATCCAATTTTATTTTTCAGTTTTTGTAATTTCTTCCTTGTCTTTACATGGTGCCTCATTTGTATATAATGTCCATGCCTACAGGATAAAACAGAACACAGATCAGTGAGAGATTTTTATTCTTACATAAAAATTAGCATCATTTCTTTTGATTTAGGAGAGTACTGTTACTTTAGTGTTATTGATCAGTTTTATAATGATACAATAAGAAATTTAACTCTGCTGAATCAATTTTCCTTATAGTGTAGAGTTATAAAGTGAATTAGAATTTCTGAAATGTAAAATAACTTTAAAATATATTGAGGTAATATGAAGAATAAGTCTAAATGATAAAGATTTATTTAATTTCTGACCATGTATCACAATTATAGTATGATAAGCTTTAGAATCTGCATTCTTTGGCCCTGGAAAGCAGTGTAATTAACATTTAAATACATTTTTAAGTTTGCAAGTGTTTGCTCAAGGCTCATTAATTCTTCTTCTTCTTCTTCTTCTTCTTCTTCTTCTTCTTCTTCTTCTTCTTCTCCTTCTTTTTTATTGGTTTTATGAGACAAGGTTTCTCTGTGTAGCTCTGGCTGTCCTGGAATTCACTCTGTAGACCAGGAGACCAGGCAGACCTCGAACTCGGAAATCCACCTACCTCTGTCTCACAAGTGCTGGGATTAAAGGCATGCATGACCACTTCCCAGCAGCTCATTAATTCTTATCTAAAATAATTATAAAAGACGCATTAGAACATTAATTACTAAAACAATAAATGTAAGTAAACATTGAAAAATTCAAATGTACTATTTATGCAGCACATTGGTTCCAAGAACAAATAGACATAGTAAATAACTCCAACACAGAATGGAACTATGCATTTAGGAAAAGAACTGAGTATAATGAGATTCATTATATGATAATTTTCTAAAGAGAAACCCAATGTTCTATCCATATATTCTTTTAGGACCAATGAGGCACAGATGTCTTACTTATATCAACACTAAGACACTAAATTTAAAGAAAATCTGTCTGTGTAGGGCAACATCTCATATGTGTGTGTGTGTGTATACATATATATATACACATATATATGTATGTATATATGTGTATATATATACACATATATACATATATATATACATATATATACATATACATACATATATACATATATATACATATATATATATATATATATATATATATATATATATATATATATATATATATATATATATATATATAAAACTTTTATTTTTTACAGTCTAGTCATTGCCCCACTCCTGGTCTGCCCTCCCACAGTTTCTCATCCCATTCCTCCTCCCACCTATCTCCAAGAGGATGTTTCTCCCTGCCAGGCCTTTACACTCTCTGGCACCTCAAGCTTCTTGAGGGTTATGGGCACCTTCTCCCACATATATGCAGTCCTCTGCTGTATATGTGTCAGGGCCTCGGACCAGCTTGAGTATGCTATCTAGTTGATGGCTCAGTGTCTGAGAGATCTCAGGGCTCTGAGTTAGTTGAGACTGCTAATCTTCCTATTGGGTCATAGGGAACAATCTTAAGTAAAACACAACTGTGTGGCAAACTCCACTGCCAAAATGGCAAAATGCAGCATACGGGCATGTGATTTTGAAAGAAAATCCTTCCATGTGATAACTGGATGTATTTTTAAATACTGATGTGGGAAATAATAGCTTTACTTTTTTTTATACTACATGTCTTATATTGATGACTCTGTAGTGTATTTTGTTACTAAATAGTCTAGGTCAAGGGGTACGCTTAATATACAGGGTACTGTGAGAGAGTTATAACAGTCTCCCCGAGCAAAGGCTTTTATAGAAGAGGACATATATATTCTCTCCTTTGCCAACTTTGTTATTTTTCTAGAGTCTTCTTTTCCTTTCTAGAGAACACAGGTTTTCTTCACTCTAACGCATGAGCACCACTTTTATATCTAAGAAATACAGACCAGTAAAGACCAGTAAAGTCTAATTGTTTTTCAAGTCACTTTATTCCCAAGCTGCCATTTTTACTAAAGTTAAACATTTTAAGAATCCAGTGTACTATTTGGATCTCTGTTTTGTGGGGAGCCACAGCTGCTACCATATATATATATATATATATATATATATATATATATATATATATATATATATATATTGAACACCTGGTCTCTGGGCAGAGCAGAGAGCATTGAGATAAACAAGCCTTAGTTGGAAAAGCTGGGTGCCTCTAGTTTGTGATGCAAGCTGGCATGATTTTCCCATAGCCTATTATGCTTTGCCACTTAGCTGATGCTGATTGGGACCAGGGAAAGTATTTAACCCACAAGGGCTGGGGGCTGGATATGATAATTAGGAGTAAGTATGTAAGGATTAGAAGTAAGTTGTATAGATAGGAGTAAGAATGATAATTAGGAGTAAGTATGTAGGGAATAGAAGTAAGTAGATATAGAAGTAAGATGTAAGAATAGTAAGTAAGATGTGATAGTAAGTAAGAATATAGATAGGAGTAAGTATGTTTAGATAAGAGTAAGTATGTAGATATAGAAGTAAGATGTATGTAAGAATAAGAATAGGAGTAAGTAAGATGTAGGGAATAGGAGTAAGTAGGAAATAAGAGTAAGTAAAAGAAAGTAGTAAGATGTAAGTAGTAAGATGTAACTAGTAAGATATAAGAAGAAGATATAGAAGAATATAAGAAAAGCTAACTGGAGAAGAAGTAAAAATGAAGGTTCCTGATTAAACTGCATGGAGAAGAGCTCATTGTTGCCTCCTTTTTTCCGCTGGACAGAAAAAGGCGCCCGACACTGTTTCATCTCCCTTCATCCTTATGGCATTTCAGTTAATGGTTTGTGGGTATTGAGCTCTAACTAGACTAATGGCAGGCTCAGCTATGTGAAACCATCTCCCTGTGCTTTCTTTCTATTGGAAACATGTCTTCTCTACTAAGCTTTTTGAATACATTGCTTTCTTTTTCTTGGATTCCTGCCATACTTCTGCCTATTTTCTTCTGATATGTGTTGATTCCAAGGTACTCTTTTGCAAGGTTAGATGTTATCTCTATCTTTCTTTTCCATCTATCATAATCAAGATAATGCAAGTGATGGATAATAATTTCCCTCAACAATCAGCCATTTCTTTTGTACTCATGTTGCATGTGACTCTTAGCTCAGCTGAGGATTTTATTCACTTGTTTTCAATTAGTTCTATAAGGCAAGAGAGCATCTCATTTTGTTCCCTCATGATGGCAGAATAAAGGAAGCATGGAAAGTTAGACATCAATACTTAACAGTTTCTGACCCAAGGGGGCAAATATTTTAGTCATATAAGTTTAGCTAGCCAAAGTGACATGGAGCCTAACATCAAAGGAACCACATCTCTATCATTTTCTTATATGCATTAAGAAAGCCCAGACTGGAACTGTAAAGGTCAGCTCCAATGACCATTACAGTTCCTGTCTTGCTTTATGCAACTAAATCAAAATTTATTAAGCCAACTGCCTTGATTTTAATGATAATAACTTACATATTGTCTACCTTAAATTCATATCTTTTAAAATTTGTAATCATGGTAGCAAACTTCTAAATATCCTTATTTGAAAATCCAAACCTTGAACCCAGATCACTAGAACCTAACAAATTACTAAATCACTTCATTTGATTAAGTTCCATGCACACAAGTCAGACTATTGAAGGTGATTTATGATTTATTCCTTCTCCACCTGCTGTCCATCAGTGGCACAGAGGCCATTGACCAATTCAGACCAGCAATCTCAACATTGTTAGAATCTACCATTTTCTCTCTCTTGACATGGTTTTCCTAATACAATGTCTTTGTATGGCCTGAAACATGAAGACAATTCCTGTTTGTGAACTTCTTATATATTGTCTCCCAAACAAACCAACCTTATCCCTGCTGTCAATAGTATCCATTATACACATCATAAATGTAATCATTTATTTTGGAATAATTTTGTTCATTAACACTGGGATAATTTTCCAACTTATATCACACCAGACTGTCTGTGATAAGGTGCCCAACATTCTCTCTAGATTTATCTATGTTCAGTCCCATATTCCATAGTTGAAAGTATGACATGAGCTAACATAGAGCAGAGCAAAAATAAAAGTGAATGTAGACAATACTAAAATACCTTGGTGTAACTCTAACTAAGCAAGGAAAAGATCTGTTTGACAAGAACTTCAAGTCTCTGAAGAAGGAAATTGAAGAAGATCTCAGAAGATAGAAAGATCTCCCATGCTCGTAGATTGGCAGGATTAATATAGTAAAAATGGCCATCTTACCGAAGGCTATCTACAGATTCAATGCAATTCCCATAAAAATTCCAACTCAATTCTTCACAGACTTAGAAAGAGCAATTTGCAAATTCATCTGGAACTACAAAAAACCCAGGATAGCCAAAACTATTCTCAACAATAAAGGAACCTCTGGTGGAATCACAATCCCGGACCTTAAGCTGTATTACAGAGAAATTGTAATAAAAACTGCATGGTATTGGTATAGTGACAGGCAGGTAGATCAATGGAACAGAATTGAAGACCCAGAAATGTACCCATACACCTATGGTCACTAGATCTTTGACAAAAAAGCTAAAACCATACAATGGAAAAAAGACAGCATTTTCAACAAGTGGTGCTGGCTCAACTGGCAGTTAGCATGTAGAAGAATGCAAATCGATCCATTTCTATCTCCTTATACAAAGCTCAAGTCAAAGTGGATCAGGGACCTCCACATCAAACAAGATACACTGAAACTAATAGAAAAGAAAGTGGGGAAGAACCTCAAGCACATAGGCACAGGTGAAAATTTCCTGAACAGAACACCAATAGCTTATGTTCTAAGATCAAGAATTGACAAATGGAACCTCATAAAGCTACAAAGCTTCTGTAAGGCAAAAGAAACTGTCAATAGGACAAAATGGCAACCAACAAATTGGGAAAAG
>NW_022196912.1:58469657-58515547 GCF_008632895.1 Mastomys coucha
ATGAAATACTTAGGGAAATGGATGGATCTGGAGAATATCATCCTGAGTGAGGTAATCCAATCACAAAACAACACATATGCACTCTCTGATAAGTGGTTATTAGCCCAGAAGTTCTTAATACAGGAAGAGCAACCTACAAACCCCAAGAAACTCAAGAAGAAGAAAGACCAAAATGTGGACATTTCATTCCTTCTTAAAAGGGGGAACAAAATACCCACAGAAGGAGTTGCAGAGCCTAACTATGGAGCAGAGACTGAAGGAAGGACAAGCCAGCCAGATATAGCTATTTCCTGAGAGGCTCTGACAGTACCTGACTAATACAGATGGAAAGGCTCACAGCCATCCATTGAACTGAGTACAGGGTCTCCAGTGAAGGAGTTAGAGAAAGGACTGAAGAAGCTGAAGGGTTTGCAGCCCCTTAGGACGAACAACAATATGAACTAGTACCCTCAGAGCTCTCAGGGACTCAACCAGAGGTTTAGGATGGGCATGATTGGTAAGTTTCTTGTCTGATATTTGATAGGTTAATTCAAATACTACAGATTAAAGAAAGAAAGGAATGAAAAATAGATAAATAAATGTGAATATATTTATAGTCCCATGTAAGTAACTGAACAGATATATGTACACCATTGGGACATAAGAAACAGAAAGGGAAACATAAGACTTGTGCCATTCTAGACAAGGACTAAACTTATAGATGACAGTAAGTTATTTGTAGTAGCCACTCATGTGTATTTTTCCCTTTGGCTTGCTTTTCTCTGTAAAAGTATTAATATCACTTTCTTGTATAATTTAAGAAAAAAATACAGTTATTTTAATAGACTGAAGTTTTTAGAAAGTAGTTTTTATTTTTAACTAAGGGGTTTCCAAAGATGTAGCTACTATTTAAGTAAGTAAAATGTAGGAGTTTTCCCAAGTGCCTAACATTCATAAGCAGAAGGATGAATTAGTAGGCCGACAGGTGTTGGGAAATGACAAAGGAAACAGATTACTGATGGGAATCGAATTACTTAGTCCTCAGTTACATTCTAGGCATAAATAAAGTAAAACAATTAATCTTTTATTTCTGTCATCTGTAAATCTGCCAGGCATTGCATACTCAATAGCATTAATAAATTGCAATGGAAAGACAGGCTGGCCTAATTTATCTTCTTTCTGGTAATTTCAGAGCCACCATATTTGACAGCTGGAATCACCTTGTTGGATCTGTATGCTATTACACAAAGTCTAGTGAGAAGACAGAACCATTTAACATTCATAAGAAAAGAAACAGAAGCCTGCATGGTCTCAACTGAGATTAAGTACTAGTATGAGATTAGTTACTGGGTTGTACAATACTACCAGTCTGGGATATGTGGAAAGGGTTTGTTGAGAATAAATGTTTCCTCTGCTCTTTCTGTTGGTTAAGAGATTAGTGTATGTAATTATTTTCCACTGCCATTTCAACATTTGGAGAAAATAAATAAAAGGCAAAGAAATAAGCAGAACTATCGTTTGCAACAGATACTGTGTAATTTATGCATGTCTGTATCTCTTAAGCATACTCATTCTTTTAGGACTGCCATCTTCATATGGGCAGATGAGGACTCTGAACAGGCACTGAAACGTGAAAGGAGTCCTAGGTTTGCTAATAATTGGGTCAAAATAAATAAGCTTGAGAGTTTAATAACAATACTGAACCTCTATTCTCAACCCAAAGCTTGTGCTGTGCCTCTAGGCATTAAGTCTATTTGTGTGTGTGTGTGTGTGTGTGTGTGTGTGAGAGAGAGAGAGAGAGAGAGAGAGAGAGAGAGAGACAGAGACAGAGAGAGAGACAGAGAGACAGAGAGAGAGAGAGAGAGAGAGAGAGAGAGAGAGAGAGAGAGAGAGAGAGAGAGAGAGAGAGAGAGAGCAGGATTGTAATTTTTTCCTGTTACTTAGACACAAATCTTCCGCATTGTAGTTGTCTTTGGTATGCAATTGGCTCCATGGTAGCCACTAGATATATGGTTGGCTATCATTGGCTCTCTTAACTCTGAGGGTAGGGAAGTGAATTAGTAGAAGACATATAAACTATTATAAATATCACATTTCTTCACATTTTATTAGGAGGAAAAATGAGTTCTTTTTAGCACAGCATTCTTTCTTAGCATTTGATATGAATTCAGCATGACTACTGTTTATCTAGTTGGCAGTTTACTCCTTAAGACTGTCATATACCACATTTATTCCTGTCCAGGTCATCTCAGTTTTGACTGACTGAGCAGTTAATCATGAGTCTTGTCATAAGCAGCATGAGCAATTGCATTTTGTTTGATTTTTAATGAAGCCTTGTACTGCAATGTTTCATTTCCATTTTTTGGCTTGTGGTGATAACTTATTTACAAAACACAATGAGAAAGGATGGTGGGAAGAAGAGACATGATGCCTCTAGGGTCCTTCTGGATTATTATAATTTTTAAATATATTCTCAAGTGTGTCTTCTCCCTTCCCCCACAAAGTAGCTGACAGCTGAATAGTATTTAAAGATGCAAAAATATGAATTGATTCTGGTCTTTTAAAAATTCTAAGCTTTGTAGCACTCCCAGAAGCTTGTTTGTTTTGTTTTGTTTTTTTTCTCAGCATTAAAAACTTATTTCTACTTTGATTATTTTTCTTGGTTACAATTAACCTTCATAGTTACTGATAACATCCCTTTCTACTTAGTTTTATATTGAAAAAATAAGTCTCCTTTCTTCTCCTTTTATCTAGCATCCAAAAAGTCAGGCTGTTTTGAGGATTGATGCCCCTGAGATTAGCTAGTTTCCACGAGCTAATAACAAATGCATTGCAAGTCCACCTAAAGGAGAATACAAAAATCAAGAAACAAAACACAACCTAATATTTTCTGAAAAAGAAATTTAGAATGTGTTCTAAGTTTTAAAAACTTTTCTACTTATTTCTCTATAGTCTGAGTTACTATGGTTCAGCCATCTAGAATATTGTCTCTATGCATTTGCATTTTATAATACTAACTAAGATGGGCTGGACACAGACACAATCAATAAATTTTAGGTAGCTTTGTCTAATCGTGTTTCTTATTAATTCTTCCTTAGTTATTCTTAAAACATCAACTGATAGATTGTTTCTGTTCTACTTGTTTCGTCTGTGGGACATTTTGGGGATTGGTAGTTGGCATACTTGGTGCCATCCCTGGGCACGCAGGCCTAGGTTATATATGAAAGAGGCCTGTGCCACAAAGGTAATGCAAGCCAGTAAAGAGCATGGCTCCATGACTGCTCCAGTTCTTGACTTCAAGTTCCTGCCTTGAGCTTCTGCCCTGACTTTCCTTGATAAAGATGAACGGTTACCTCTAAATCAAATAAAGCCTTATCGCTTCAAATTGCTTTTAATCATGATGTTTGTAATAGCAACAGAAGCTTAACTAGGACAGTGGGTAAGACCACTTACTATGCAAATAGGAAGCCTAAGTTTAAATATCCATCACGCATGTAAACAATAGACATGCTAGACAT
Source organism: Mastomys coucha (assembly GCF_008632895.1). Taxonomy (NCBI): domain Eukaryota; kingdom Metazoa; phylum Chordata; class Mammalia; order Rodentia; family Muridae; genus Mastomys; species Mastomys coucha. The sequence goes on from NW_022196912.1 coordinate 58,473,155, forward strand.
GCTTATGGCTTGTAAACTCAGGATTGCAGAGCAGAGACTGGCAGATGTCAGGAACTCATTGGCCAGTCAACACAGAACAAATGGTTATCATGCATTTCAGTGAGAGACCCTGCTTTAAGGGTATAAGTATAGAAAACAGACAGCTATCATCTCTAAGATACTTTACTTTTTTTGTTTTTTTTTTTGCCTTCAGATGCATGTGTATTCACATACTCATGTATGTAAAACAAACTCTAGTTTTTGTTTCACAGATTTTTCTATGTTTTATAGAATGATGTAATATGGATGGTAGATGAACTCACAAGTCCCTGACACTTACTGCTGAACTATTGAAAACACTGATTTTCGAATGCAGAAGCATTGTGCCTGGTATTGTATCCCTGCTGAATCCTCCTGACTCCAATGAACAATTCCAAACCTATGGTCATACAGACAATACAGGGATGAACTGAGTGGAGCAGAAAACAGAACACAAAGTCATAAACAAGAGAAAGGGATTTAAAAAAAAATGTGAGGGAGGTGGCTGGCCTATGTAGGAGTGACAAAGGAAGAGTAGGAAGGGAAAGTAATTATAATGCATTATTTACATCTGGGAAATTTTCAAAGCACAAACTCACATTTTAAAAAAGGTGTGACAGTCATGCTGTTTACTATTATTAGTTTCTCAATTGTTGCCAGTTGACAAGTTTTTGGAGGTTGAAAAGAAATCTAAAGTATAGACAAACATGTCAATTTGGGGTTATTTTCCTTCACATCAACTCATTTGCTCATTTCGTGGTATTCATTTCGTACACTCTCAGTTATTCATTCATTCATTCATTCATTCATTCATTCATCCTTTCTTTATCTACCAGGAAAATAGAGTCTTGACTACTTTTCAACTGTTCTGACAAAGCGGTAGGACAAATACAACTTATAGAAAGAAAAGTGTATTGAGGCTTACAGTTTTAAGAGTGTTATCATGGCAGCAGGAGGCAGGTATGGTGCTATAGCAGTAGATGCATACTTACACCTTGACAAACAGCCACAAGGCAGAGAGAGAGGGAGAGAGAGAGAGAGAGAGAGAGAGAGAGAGAGAGAGAGAGAGAGAGAGAGAGAGAGAGAGAGAGAGAGAGAGAGAAAGAGAGAAAGAGAGAGAAAGCTAACTGGTAATAAAAACTTCAAATCCTATTACCAATGATACATTTCCACTAACAAGGCCATAGTTTCTAATTCTTCCCTGACCATTCTATCAATTGGAGAAGAAGCATTCAAATATATGACCCAATGAGGACCACTTTCACTGAAAATAACAAATTTTACTCTCTGTCCACCCTAGACTGATGGCCATACCATAGTGGAAAATGCATTCAGTTAACCTTCAAAAAGTCCCATGGCCTTTCATAGCCTCAACAGACCTTAAAAGTCCTAAGTTCCTTTTGAGATTCAAGCTAATCTCCTAATTGTAAGCCCATGCAAAAGCATGCAAATGATTACATATATATTAGCATATAGTAGTACACAATATGCACTACCAACACAAGAGTGAAGAATAGGGGCCTAGTAGAAAAATGCTGGACCAAAGCAAGATGAAAAACCAGTAGGAAAAACTCCAAATCCTATAGATCTATGGCCATGCTTAAAGGTTTCCATGGCTCTTTCCTTCCAGCTTTCCCAGCTCCACCATACTTATCTCACTGGAATTGATTACAACTCCTGTCTGCAGGAGTCCTTGACTGATATCCCATAGCTCTAGCATCTGCAGCACATTGGGACCACATACTCAGTCCAGTACTTGATTCATAACTTCACACAATGTCATCTTTGTGCCTACATGCAAATACTACCCAGCCACATGTCTGGCCTCTGCTGGTAAGTACAGAAGAAATTTCCAGTTCCTTTCCTCCTTTTGAACATAAGGCAGGAACCATAAGGGCCATGAAACGTGGACTCCTCCTTGAATCACATTTGCATGGGCTGTCCTTTGTAGTTGCTTTTCAGATGGAGAAAAGCAATCTGGCCTTTCCTTTCACAAGTGGCAGGGTGAGGTCCCTGACATACCCACCTAGCCACCCACTATGGCATTACTCTCTTTAATTCATTTTGCAACAGGCCTAGTATGAATTTTTTCCAGCACATGTCTTGGCTCCAACATTAAAATTTTGGTGTTCTTCTGATCCTCAAACCATACATTTTTGTATCTTTTGTGCTATGGCTGGTTCTTTTTTTTTTTAATAGTAAATCTGCATTAAAATGATCAGTTTTCAACTGATTTCCTAGTTCAGAGTCCCAAAGCCTTTCATCCCTCCCCATCAAAACAAAACAAAACAAAACAAAAAATTATGATCAAGTTTGGTACAACAGTAAATCACTTCTGAACTCTATCTTATTTATTTTTCTGTTTTTCTGACAAAGCACCATGACCAAGACAACTTATAAAACAAAGTATTTAATTGGGGGCTTACAATTCCAGAGTATATAACATTGAAACATGGGTTGATGACATCTGATCAGTAAGCATGAGGTGAGGCAGCAACCAGGAGGCCAAAGGTACAAAAAGCAAACTTAACTAAAATGGCTGGATTATATAGGGAAGAGCCTTTGGGGAAAGAGCAGCCTAGCTCCTGGGCTGGAGAAGTTTAAGGTAAGGAGTTGGGTAAGCCTGACATAAACTGGAACAGTTAGAGGCTGAGGAATTCTGGAAGAACCTAGATGTGTTAATAGGTACCTCAGCCATTTGTCCTGGGTTTGAAACAACATTCTCCACCCCTACCCCCTGGCCTTTTTGTTGATAATAAATGATAGGGGGTAATGTAGTCTGTGACTACTTCCTGTTGACACTGAACGGTCATTGTTGGGAACCCAACAAGCTAGGATGAATGTTGGCCAAGTCTGGGAAGAACAGGCTGTTTCACTAGCTGCCCAGTCTCTGCAGGACCATCTGGGGTAAGGAATATGCAGGCAATAGTTGGAGTAGTTTGCAGTCTTTAATTAATTGAAAATCTGCTGAAACAGATATATTAGGGTCAGAAGACAAAGCAGCTTCTGAATCTAATAAAGATGGCAGAGACTTATTGGCTATCTAGGTTCCTCTGTGGTTGTTGTAGACAGAGGTCCAAGGGCAGCATCAGCTTTCAGCAACCAAGGCCAGAAGAACAGACAGACTTTCCTGTGGAGTAGTAACTTGGGATGATCCATCTACCTTTTCTAGGCAAATAGGGACAATCAATTCCCCTGGGTCCAGCTTGTACAATTTGGGGAGGTTCCTGGTGGCAGGCAAAGTTAAGGACAGTTTTGACCCAGCGGTCTACTTTGCCACATTTAAAGCAAAATACAGGAAGATTTCTTTTGTACCCCATCATCTTCTTTGGAGAAGACTTAGGGGTGCTATTCCTGGAGCTGACACTTCTCTCTACCATGGAAAGCTTTTTTATTATTAATTTTCATTAAATATATTAAAAGCCTTATTCAGCAGATCTCTAAACCATTTGAAATCCATCCATCTGTTAAGTATACCTGATTTAGGTACTTGCTTTAGGCTAACTTTGAAAACATATACAGGAGGCAAAATACAGCTTATTCCTGTTATTAATTATTTTACTACTTAGCATGATGTGGCAGCTTGAATAAGGATGGCCTCTATCAACTCCTATGTATGAATGCTTGGCCTATAGAGAGTGGCCCTATTAGGAGATGTGGCCTTTTGAGAGAAAGTGTGTCACTGTGAGTCAGACTTTGGATTCTTATAAGGTCAAGTCTGGCCTGTGGGCCATGGTCTCCTGTTGCTACCTGTGGCGCACAATGTAGAATTCTCAGCTCCTTCTCTAGCACCATGTTTCCCTGTCTGCAACATGGACTAAAGCTCTGAACTGTACTCCAACACCAATTAAATATTTTTCTTTATAGGATTTGCCACGATCATGGTGTCTCTTCCAAGCAACAGAAACCCTCAGATGACTACAACTATAGTCATGAACACATTAAAGCATTTTATTATTTATTTATAAGGTGACTATTAACTTTCTTGTCTTAAAAACCTCAAACAGTAAGTTAGTAGATTATAGTAAGTGAAGAATTTGCAGCTTTATCTCTGTTAGGCTTACCTTAAAAAATCAAACACAACTTATTTATCAAGTATACCTTATTTATCATACATGTTGTTTCTAGAAGCTTGGAATTGAACTATTAGAAGAGTATTTAGGTGTAAATCTCTAAGTCAGGTTTTGTTACTCTAAGGAGGCCTTTTCATTCTTAAAATTTTATCACCATATAAAACTGAATTACTTCATATATACTTCATATACTCTCTCACTATCTCCCTCTCTCTCTCTCTCTCTCTCTCTCTCTCTCTCTCTATATATATATATATATATATATATATATATATATATATAGCAATGTGACACACAAGCCAGATTTGTTGACCAGACTATGTTGAAATATAACCTTAAATTTTCTATCATCATAGAAAAATCCATACTAATTCAAATATTTTGGATATTTGTTGTTGTTCTCTGAATCTAAACAGAGATGCAATGATAAACTAAGTGTTCAGTAGGACAAAGACATTTTATAATTGTTGCTTAATGCCATATGGACATCTTCAGATGGGAAGTCACCTCGAATGTACTCTAACTTTTGTAAAGATCACTGTTAGTCATGTAGTCATGATGAGGTCATCAAACAAGATGGAGGCAAAGTATGTCATCAGTTTAAATCATGATTTCCTAGTAGATCTGTCTTTGGGCAAGTGTTAAATCCAAGATACAGTGTATTCTAAAATAGAGCTGAATCACATATATAGAATACTATACCAAAGTAAAATTTCTATGTATAGATTTTAACTATATGCCTTTTGCTATAACTTGTAAGCCAAATTTTGTTATATATTTTTTAACTACACTAAATAAACTTACATACAAATCAATTCTGAGACAAAGACTGTTTACACAATAGACTTAAACGACTTCTTGAGAGCAGAGGACAGATAAATCACAGAGAAAAAAGGTTTAAGAGTGGAATGTTGTAAAACCTTAGAGAAAAAAAAAATTGTGATCATTTGCTTCTATAGCGACAGAAGTTGTTACAACCTGAAAGAATTTGGAACTAAGTATGTCATCTTTGGCCAGCATGCTATACTGAGATCAAGCCATTTTCAGTAAGTCTTTAAGAAAAAATCTCAGTCTGGGAAAGAAATTGAGCCTAAGAAGAAAAGGAAGAAGGGTCACAAGAAGATCTTTGCCATAGGTAGGATTAGTCAGCTAAGAGACAGAGAACACTGTAGCATTAAAGGACAAGGAGGAACAAGCAGGAACTCTACCTGAGCAAGGGTTCCAACATCATAGAAGGCATGAGGACATGTAGAAGGTTCAGGACTTAGTATAAGTTCCTAGGAGGAGACAAGGAAACTTGAATGCAGGTACCCAGGAGGATACTAGGAGGGACACAGCAGATAGCTCCTAGAAGGAGGGAGCAAAGAAAGCATTCCAGAGTATAGATGAGAAAGTTCAGGAATAAGCTGAAAGAACCCATGAGGGAGCAAAGGGGTAAGTATCTTGGTGTCAAGATTTTTAATCTGGGGTTTGCTCAAGCAAACTCAGATTTGTCAAGAGTAATATCTCAAATAACAGAGGAGAAGCATCCCTTTCCATGTGATGAGGGTCTAGTAGGGCAATAAGAAACTACCTGGCATACTAACGTGACTTTCATAGTAAAAGTAGAAAAAGAAGGGATCTTCACAGTGATACCCAGTAGAAGGGGAGAAATAAGTGGTTAGCACAGGTAGAGGAAGGAGCGGAAGTGGTACAAGTGTCTTAATAAGTAGAATTGTGGGTGTTGTGTGTGGCCCAATAGAGCATGGTAGGAGTAGGGAGATGCCCATTAGGTAAGTGTCCCAAAAGGACATAGAAGAGAGATACCCACATGGTAGGCACCCTAAAGGGTACTGTAGCAAAAGAAAGAGGATACTTATTGACTATGAGAGGAGAGATGGATGGTTAGTTAAAGTGGAGGGAAGAAGCAACTGAAGAGGCAGACAATAGAATCAAAGTTGGTGGGTAGCAAAAAGCCAGCAGAAATAAATGACACATACCTTAAGGGAATCAGATCAGCAGCTTGGTTTGAAGAGGCTTAGTTCTTTGGGAGGGAACTCAATTAAGTTACTTCTGATTTTCCAGCACCAGATGAATGAAAAAGGAAATAAAAAGGAAAGGAAGGAATATGAGTGCTCCTAGGTGTGGTGGAGAAGAAAGATGGATAACTATGGGATGGCATAGCCAGAGTCAGAGACATCTGGGAGAATACATACTGGACATAACCACACTAAGCTGAATCATGTGACTGGGGGGGTGTCACTGGAGAGGGGAATTAGGGACAGCAGCTAGGAGGCCAAAGGTTCAAATAATGTAACTTATATGCCTGAATTATATAGGGAAGGACCTTTCAGGGAAGAGCATCCCAGCCTCTGGGCAGAAGATGTTTAGGGTAAAGGGTGGTGTCTGAGTCAGGGTTTCTATTCCTGCACAAACATCATGACCAAGAAGCAAGTTGGGAGGAAAGAATTTATTCAACTTACATTTCCTCACTGCTGTTCATCACCAAAGAAGTCAGGGCTTGAACTCCAGCAGGCCAGGAAGCAGGAGCTGATGTAGAGGCCGTGGAGGGATATTACTTACTGGCTTGCTTCCCCTGGCTGGCTCAGCTTGTTTCCTTATAGAACCCAAGACTACCAGCCCAGGGATGGTACCACCCACAATGGATCCTCCCACCCTTGATCACTAATTGAGTAAATGCCTTACAACTGGATCTCATGGAGGCATTTCCTCAAGGGAGGCTCCTTTCTCTATGATAACTCCAGCTTGTGTCAAGTTGACACAGGAAACCAGCCAGGACAGGTGGGGTATGCTAGCCATACCATATAACAGGCAGAGAGTGAGGCATACTGGGAAAATCTGGAGGTCAGGTCTGCTTTGATATGTTAAATAGGCACCTCAGCAGTTTGCTTCTGGTTTGGACCCACCTAGAAGGAGAAGAAAACAATCATGGGAGGCAGAGGAAGGGAAGAAACTGGTTAGAAGAGGGGAGGTGGGAAGGGGAAAAGGAGGGACAGGATCAGGTATGGGAAGAGACTGGAAGAACGCCCAGGGGGCCAGGAGAATGAATGAAAATAGGCAGCAGTAGGCATTAGGGGTAGGAAAAAGCTATAGAAAGTCCCAGAAACCTCGGGTGTGAGAGTCAACCAGGACTTAATGGGGATGACATTAGCTGAAATGCCCAACAGTGGGGAGATGGAACAAGGAAAGATCACCTTCAGTAGATAGACATGGGCCCCAGTTGAGGCAGGGGACCATCCACCATCTTCAAGGCTTTTAACCCAGAATTGTTCCTGGATAAAGGAAATGGAGGGACAAAAATGGAGCAGAGAAAGAAAAGCCACCCAGTGAGCATCCCAACTTGACATCCATCCAGTGTGTGCACACCAAATCCTGACCCTATTACTGGTACCTTGTTTTGCTTGCATACAGGAGCCTAGCATGCCTGTCCTCTGAGAGACTCTACCAGTAGCTGACTGAGACAAACACAGATACTTACAGCCAACCATTGGATTGAGGTGATAGACCAATATGGAAGAGTTAGAGGAAGGACTGAAGGAGCTGAGGGGGTTTGCAAACTCATAGGAAGAATAACAGCATCAACTAAACTGGACCCCTCAGAGCTCCCAAAGTCTAAGCCAAAAACCAAAGAACACACATGGGTTAGTTCATGCTCCTGGGCAAATGTGTAGCAGAGGACTGCTTTGTATGGCCTCAATGGGAGAGGATGTGCTTAATCCTGTGAAACTTGATGCCCCAGGGAAGTAAGATGCTAGTGGCAGTGAGGTGGGAGTTGGTGGTCAGGTTGGGGAGCCTCTCAGAGGTGGTGGCTGTGTGAAGAACTTGGGGGTGGGGTCCTTGAAGGGAGCTAACTTTTGGAATGTAAATAAATAATTTTTTTAAAGAAACTTAATATATAGCAAATATCCATGAGCACTCTTGTTGTTTCAAAACCTGAATTATGGGTACTGTTTGTTAAAGGAAAGTTTCTAAATTTAGAACAAAGATCTGTTCACTACATTGGCTAGTCATATAAAATAATTTTCCAATCATGCAAACATAAAAGGAAAGTATGCATATGAGGCTTATAGCATATAAAAAATGTAAAAGTAATTTTTATTGACCTGATGTAATTGTCTCAGAGGCTTCTTGCAGAGTAAGCTCACCCATTCTCCTTCTTTCTGAACTCATGCTGGCTGGTTTAACTCAGCTGTTCTGGCTCAAACTCCTCTCTAAGCTTTTAATTCAATCTGTTTTTTCTCAGCTTCTAACTGAACTACTCTGATAGCCTCAAACACACACAGTGCCATATGCCCTTAATCCCTTTGGGTGGAATACAAATAACCACATAGTACACAACTATAAGGTAAAATTAGCTTGTAGAAGGAGTCAGCACGTTTGAAAAATGACATTAAATTGAGAGGCAAAGTGACAAATCAGAGAAAGATTTGAAAGAAAGAATCAAAGATCAGAAGAAGAGCACAGGAAGGAGAAGGTATGTAGGAGCAGTGCACAGAGTTTAATTCAGTCAACTGGGAATGAAAGCAGTGAGTGCAGTGCAGTGTAGTTGAGTTCATACATCAGTTCATGCAGTTAGGCAGTTGAAGCTGGAGAACAAGGAGCCAAAAGATTAGAACAAATTGCCATAATTAGCTTGAGACCAAGCAAAGCAAGTCAGTGAGAAATTGCAAGAGGGTTTGTTGAGTCAGACAGCTTGGAGAAGAGTTTGAGCCAGAACAGTTGAGTTGAACCAGCCAGCCAGAGTTCAGAAAGAACTAGAAAAGTGAGCTTATTCTCCATTAAGCCTCTGAGACAATAACATCAAACAGATAAAACATACTTTTACAGACTTTTCGATGCCTTTCAAATTTCACCATTAGCAGACTGGCTACTTTAAAAGCCACAGCTTCCTAAACATATCTCGATTCATCTTTGAAAGAACAATTTTTTCAAGACTTCTATTGCAAGTTCTTAAATGACTCCTTGCTCATAACTTATTCATAACAGCTACTTTCCCCCACAGCCACTAATTTCTGATCCTCTTAGATCTATTTTAGTGATTTTAATAGCTAAGCACTTCAAAAAAATGGAGCACTTTTTCAAAAGCACCTTTTTCTGAGCCACCATGTGGTTGCTAGGACGTGAATTCAGGACCTTTGGAAAAGCAGATGGTGCTCTTACCCACTGAGCCATCTCACCAGCCCTCTCCTTTTTAAATTTTTTTTATTTTATTTCTGTATTTATTATTGTATGTAACTACACTGTAGCTATCTTCAGACACACCAGAAAAGGGCATCAGATCTTACTATGGGTGGTTGTGAGCCACCATGTGGTTGCTGAGATTTGAACTCAGGACCTTCAGAAGAGCAGTCAGTGCTCTTAACTGTTGAGTCATCTCTCCAGCCTGCACCTTTTTGAAAACACTGGAAAATTCTTTATATTTTTCTTGGCAAATTGTCAGTCTTTGTTTATTTGTTTGTTTCTGGACAAAGAATAACATATTCATTTATTTTTAAATGTCCCAATTTTGTCACTGGGAAAACAAAATGATCTTTATTTTATATTAAATAAATTATAAGATCACTATATCAGAATGCATTGTATGAAAAAAATTGTTTCCAATACACACATACAAACACACAGTCACACAAACAGACAGACAGACAGATACACATACACACATACACTCACAAACAAATATGATTATCCATCTAGGAAACTCAGGAGAATCTTTTTGAGTCAAAAATAACTAGTATTAACTGTTAGTATAAAGTTTGATTAGATTTTTTTGCATAAAATTAGTTTGTTCTTAAATATCCTATTTAAAAATTAGAAAACATTTAAAATTTGTAATTTTGCATGGATGAATGAGGAGCTTATGAGTCCCTAACCTTAACTGAGTAGTTATTGGGAATTGATAGAAATTAGAAGAGCATAGTCATTTTTCGTTAAGGTTGTGATCACTGGAAGAATTGTTTTCCCATGGTCTAGTGGATGTTGCCCCATATTCATGCATATACGAACAGCAATAATTGGACGCATACTACAAAAATCTGTTGGAGGATGGATTGGAAGGCATGAGAATTTTATCACAATGCATGGCATACATGTATAAAATTCTTAAATGATACATTTAAAAACAGAGAAAAGTTTAACAATTCCATAAAAATATAAGTAGCATAAAAACCTGCTTTTATTCAGGACAAATGTTAAAATTATCAATAGCTATTATGATGAAGAAAACAAGAAAATGTTCACAGGTAGATGTGCACATCCCACAAATATGGACATCTCCTCAACATTTTCTGTGTGCCCAGTGCATTTCTCATAGAATTATCAGTAATGATTTTCACAGAAGTTTAACAGGGTATTACATGAAGAAAAAAAAAAAAACAAGATTTTGAACTGTGTTGCAAATATTGAATACACTAAAGATGAGAAATGATATATGTACAAAAAGTCATCCCAGAAATACTTATCTGAAGATACATTTTATACCAGGTGGCAATGTGTCAAGTACTTAAAATAAATCAATGAGCAATGTTAGTGAAGACTCCTAATACTAGGGAAACTGCATTTCACCTGGGAAATTGTAAGCTAATAATGAAGGTACTTAGTGCTTTCAGAATTACACATTTGACCAACTAGTATGAAGATTTAGCAACAAAATAATATATGTGCGAAATATAGGTATGTGCTAGTGGAACAATGTCATTTGGTAATTAAACAGTTAATGAATAATGTAAAGACAATTATTTTCTTAAATAATAAAAATTCACATTATAAACACATTTTTGGTAAATTATGTTTAAGATGAGAAAGTCACATTTTATTTACATTTTCCAAAAAATGATTCCATACAGAATTTGAACGTAGATTAGACTTATTAGCTCATTTAACTGTTTACAAGCCAAAAAAGAAAAGTACTGATCAATCTTGTTTACAAAATACAAGCAATTTGCCCAAGATATACACAGAATGAACAACAGGAAAATGTTAGCTATTGACTTTGAGCAGATATTTGCTATAACAAGTACACAGTAGGAACCCCAAATATATCCAGAACTTCAAAACTCAATAAGCAGAAGTGCAGCTTTCCAGTAGAAAATGGCAGGGTATTATCAACATTTCACAATCATGAACATCCAAATGGCTAATAAACAGTTGAACAGATGTTCCTTTTAATAGCAGCCCGTAAAATGCAAATTAAAACAATAAGGCATTAGTTTATAACCATCAGATTGACGAAAAATTAAAAAGCTGACAATAACAAATGCTGCTAAAAGTGCCTGGCAGAAAGAGTCCTCATCATAAGATGGAAATTTTGTGGATTCTTGCACTCATTTCATGAGCAATCAGGCAGATGGGAAAAGGGAGAAGAAAAAAAATTACTGTATGCTTTCACCCCAACATAAGGTTCACTTTCTAGATTTTTGTATCTTTGAGAAATTTGTGTGGAAATATACAATATGACATGAATTCAAATGTTAAAGTATTTTATATTGGAATGAATAAATGTTAAGTATTTAAACATCAATAGAAGGAAAAACAAACCACTATATGTACAATACAATACTTAACATTAGCTAGTGAATTAAAGTTTCATTTTAGTAACATTGGTAAAGTGGAAGTAAAAACTCCTAACTAGTGCAGAACAATATCCTGCATAAAATGTTGGAATTATTCACAACTTGAAAATCAAAATGGTATGTATTTTATGGATTTATGTATTTACATTAACAATACAGACACATAAATATAGACAACATTGTACTTCTATATATGCATAGTGCAAAAAAAGAGCTGATGAAGCCACCTAATATATACAGTCTGTATGTGGTTATTTTTTAAATTTATTTAATACTTATGAAATGAAAAGGAAAAATTAAAACTGGTAATTACAAATAAATATACAGATACATATCATTATTATTATTTGCTTGAAATACATTAAAAATCTTGACTATATTATTGTAGAGTATTATGCAAAGAGACTCAAAGGTTGTAGTGGATTTTCATTCATAAGAGATTCCGGGCCAGATTAAGGGATTAGGACAATGACCTTCCACCAAGTATTATTTGAGAGGATATACAAATCCCCAAAATCCTTCAATATCGTTAGAGGTTATTTCACTGGGTGTTGAATAAAAATGTTTAATATACATATAGTTTGTAATGTCACCTATGATTCTAATGGAAAACTTCAATTAAAAGAGCAAGTAAATTATTTTTACTAGTGTAGGAAAGGTACAAAAATAAAGAAGTTGACCACATAGATACTATTTTTTTCTATCTGGCTGCTCCAGGGAATCTTCTTTTTCTTGTTTAATATCAAGAACAACAAGAATAGACATGCATTCTGGGATCGAGGATGAAAAGGAGTAGACATTTTACATCTGAGACTCAGCAACACCATCCCATTTTGTTTCTATATTATGAAGAGAAAAATAAGTGTGGAAACAGAAACAGTTGATAGATGGGGAAGCATTGAGGTTTCTATTTCTGTTGAAAGAAGCAAAACACTTGACCAGACTATTCCATTTTTTAAGGTATTCAGCCCCTCTTCAAAGCCCTGTGAATCACTTTCTCTTTCTGGGTTTCAGCATCTTCTACTGTGACATCAGGTCATTTAATTAATGTTAAGTACCTTACTTTTAAGGTGAATTTACATAAAAGTTCAGGAGAAGAATGAACTACTTTTATTCCTAAATGTCATCCTAAAGATACATCAGCCCTAAGACCTTCTTAGTACAGTGACACCACACTGTCCTTGACATTGGCCAAGGCGGAAGCATCTCAGACACTGATTAATTTTTGGATAATCCTAACAAAGTGAAATTATCATGATCACCACTGTTTCCCAGCATTGGCAGGAAGTCAAAAACAGATAAGCATTTTTCCTAATATTTGTTCACTAAGTGGATAACACTCAGGTTCAACTAGAACACATTCTTTGGCGTTTATGTCAACTAAGACATTTCCTCTAAACTGTCTCTTGTATCAATTGTGGGAGTGGGATGCACTTAGGATGAGCCTGCATGACTCATCTTCCTAGGCAGTGCCTTTGCTGTTAGTTACTGCCTTGTTCTGAGTCCTCAGAAAGTGGGAAACTCATTTTCTAATATATTTAATTAAATTTTACCTGTTAAATCATTTAATAATAAAGCAATGTTTTATTTGATAGTTGTGTGGTCAGATGTATAAAATAAACCATGCCAGGATACACTCTGAGTTGAACTTTATCTAATAGGTACTTCTTACATTGTAGACCATGTGAGAGGTCTGTCAGCTTGTCACATAAATGTGCAAAGGTGCCAACAAATACAATTAGCATTTTTGTTACAGAAGGATCATGATTCCATATTAAGCTGTACAATAATAACTCAATGGAAGAGCAACAGTATTTGATAAATGACATCTCTACTAATGGAGAACAAATACACTTTGTCAACAGTTCACTGAATACTTAAAACACATCCATTAAGTATCTTTATATTTTTACAAGAAATTTTCTTTGTTGATAAATAAAGCTAAATTTATTGGTGGGGAAAGATAAAATTACAAACATGGAATGTAGACACTGGTATGAAGTCACAACCAGCTATTCTTTAACAAGCAGCAGTTTGGGGTGTAGTTTGGTTTGCATTGTAAGTGTTGCATTTGTGTTTCACATTGACTTCTCAGAACTGTCTTGTATGTAAAGGAGGATCTATTATATTTATGACGTTTGAAGTGACTCAGAATTATCAGGTAACTTGACCAAGGTCACAGAGATGTCCAATGACTACCCAACAGTTTGTGTTGAAAAACAGCATCCCGCCCAACAGACCTCCCCTTTCAGACCTCCCCTTTCAGACCTCCCCTTTCCCTGGGGTCTCAAGGCACATCACCTCCCACCTAGGCCAGACCAGGCAGTCCTCTGCTATATATGGGGGTAGGAGGTCTGACCAGCTTTTGTATGGTGCCTGGTTGATGGTTCAGTGACTAGGAGCTCCCAGGAGTCTAGATTAGTTGAGACTACTGGTCTTTCTATGTGGTCGCCCTCATAACTTCTTCCTTCCTTCTCCTAATTCAAGCATAGGTGTCCTTGACTTCAGTCTAATGCTGGGGTGTAAATATCAGTCTCTGTCTTAATCATATGCTGGTTGGGCCTCTCAGATGACAGCCATGCTAGGATCCTGCCTGTAAGCACACCATAGCATCAGACCTTGGTGCCTCCCATGAGATGAATCCAAAGTTGGGCCAGTCACTGGACCATCTTTCACTTAGTCTCTTTTTCATTTTGTCCTTGTAATTCTTTTAGACATGAACTATTCTGAGTCAAGAATATTAACTCTGGGTTGACAACACCATCCCTCAACTTGAGACCCTCTTATCTACTGGAGAGGAACTCTTTGAGTTGGGCATTTCATCTAAGGACACTCCCATTAAGTTCTAAGAATCTCTCACCTCCCAGATATCTGGTATTTTATAGAGGTTCTCCCCACCTCCCATCCCTTGAGGCTGTGTATTTCCATTCACTTTGCTGCTCCCCATACCTAATCCTGTCTCCCTTTTCCTCTCCTCCCTTCCCTCTCCCACCACGTCCCTCCCATCTGTTGCTTGCCATGATTATTTTCTTCCCCTTTCCAAGTGGGACTGAAGCATCCTTACTTGAACTGTTGGCTTGTTAATCTTAAATTCTGTGGGTTGCATCCTGGGTATTCTCTACTTTTTGGCTAATATGCACTTATTAGTGAGTACATACCATACCTGTCCTTTTGGGTCGGTTACCTTGCTCAAAATGATATTTTCCCATTCTATCCATTTGTCTGCAAAACTCATGATGTCTTTGGTTTTAATAGCCGAATAGTGTTCAATTATGTAAATGAACCACATTTTCTGTATCCATTCTTCTTTTGAGGAACATCTGGGTTGTTTCCAGCTTCTGGCTATTACAAATAAGGCCACTATGAACATAGTGGAACATGTTTCCTTGTGCTATGGTAGGGCATCTTTTTGGTATATGTCCAGGAGTGCTATAGCTGGGTCTTCAGGTAGATCTATTTCCAATTTTCTGAGGAACCTCCAGATTGATTTCCAGAGTGGTTTTCCCAGTTTGCAATCCCACCAGAAATTGGGGAATGTTCCTCTTTCTCCACATCCTTGCCAGCATGTGTTGTCACCTGAGTTTTTGATCTTAACCATTCTGAGTGGTGAAAGATGGAATCTCAGGGTCGTTTTGATTTGTATTTCCCTAATGAATAAGGACTTTAATCATTTTAGCTGTTTGAGATTTCTCTGTTTTAAATTCTCTGTTTAGCTCTGTACCCCAGTTTTAAATTTGGTTGTTTGGTTTTTGGAGGTTAGCTTCTTGAGTTTTTTATATATTTTGGATATGAGTACCTTATCAGATATGGTATTAATGAAGGTGTTTTATCCAATCTGTAGGTTGCTGAATGGTCCTTAGTGACTGTGTCTTTTGCCTTACAGAAGCTTTCCAGTTTCAAGAGGTCCCGTTTATCAATTCTTGATCTTAGAGCCTGAGCCATTAGAGTTCTGTTTAGGAAATTTCAACTTGTACAAATGAGTTTGAGACCCTTTCCCACTTTCTCTTCTATTAGAATCAGTATATCTGGTTTTATGTTGATGTCTTTGATTCAGTTGGACTTGAGTTTATGCAAGGTGATAAATATGGATCTACTTTCTTTCTTTCTTTCTTTCTTTCTTTCTTTCTTTTTTTTTTAAATACAGACTGCCAATTTGAACAGTATGACTTACTGAAGATGCTTTTTCTTCCCATTGTATATTTTTGGGTTCCTTGTCAAAGATCATGTATCCATAAGCTTATTTTTGGGTCTTTAGTTCTGTTCCATTGACCAGCATGTCTGTCTCTGTACTAATACCATGCAGTTTTTTGTTTGTTGGTTTTGTTTTTTATCACAATTGCTCTGTAGCTTGAGGTCAGAGATGCTGATTATCCCTAACATTCTTTTATTGTTTAGAATTATATTTGCTATCCTGCATTTTTTGTTTTTCTATATGAAATTGAGAATTTTTCTTTTCATGTCTGTGAAAAAACTGTTTAGGAATCTTGATTGGGATTGTGGTGGATATGTAGATTGTTTTTGGTAGGATGGTAATTTTTACTATGTTAATCCTACCAATCCATGAGCATGTAAGAGCTTTCCAGCTTTTTAGGTCTTCTTCGATTTCTTTCTTGAGAGACTTGAAATTCTTGTTATACAAAGCTTTCACTAGTTTAGTTAGAGTTACCCCAAGATATTTTATACTATTTGTGACTATTGTGAAAGATGTCGTTTCCTTATTTTCCCTTACAGTTCAAAAAATTCTCACTTATAAAAATATTTTAAGATAATCTGTCTCAAATATTAGCTTACATATTCCTTTATATTGAAAGCAAACAGCTTTGAAAATATGTCTTAGTTTGTCTGTGACTTTAGTTTTGACATTTCTTTCACAGTTATAGCCTGTTACTTCATTTTTGTTTTTCTTTTCATTCAGTGTAAGGGTTCAAACCTAGACATACATATGTACTCTAATGTCTGACTACATACTCTGCCCTCTCTAGCTGCATCCAATTTCACATGACACATTTTTTTGATTCCTAATATATTTGAATTCTATCTTCAAAGTTGAAATGCAGTGAAATGAAAAATAAACAATTGTTGAAAATAGTCTTGGGGAAGACTGTTGTAAAGTATAATGTTTCGGCCTCTTCTTCCTGAATATAAGTCCATAGTCCTAAAATCAAAAACGTCCCTTCTTGAAGCCTCTTCTATTTTCTTTTTCCTCTTATTTTTATATGCAATGCATGTTAATATATATAGACCCTTTGTTTTAGTGTGGATTAAAGAACCTAGGTATTGCAAGATTTCTCATGTTATGTAAAAATGGTGGCATAAACGTTATGACAAAGTTTTTAATAGGAATAGCATCCTTATAGAAAGAAAGATTTTCAAAAATGGTGTAAATGTTTTTTAGTTAAACTGGGCAAAGCTCTTTAAGATCTTTTAAAGCTTAGGTTACTTGCAAAGCCTTCTTTTAAAAATCCAATGGAAGATGCATTATTTACATTCAGTGAGTAGATCTACCCTCACAATTATGCAGAAGGAGAATTTTAAGACAAGGGTTCAAGCTGCTTCTATCCACAGAGAAAAAGTTCCTAAATTCAAACTATGTTATCTGATATTTGAATGATTCTCATTATAACCTGGATTGTCATTTTCTAAATCATGGCACTTTTTTCTGTTTAAAGAATCTCCTGTGGATGCAATCCTCTTAATTGCTTATTGATGACAAATATCAAGAGGCCTGAATGTTAACCCTATGTACACATATGTATCTTGGACAGTAATCGATGACTTTAAATTAACAACTTCTTTTTTTGTTTGTTTGTTTTTTGTTTTTTTTGTTTGTGTGTTTTTTTCAAGACAAGGTTTCTCTGTGTAGCCTTGGCTGTCCTGGAACTCACTCTGTAGACCAGGCTGGCCTCTAACTCAGAAATCTGCCTGCCTCTGCCTCCCAAGTGCTGGGATTAAAGGCGTGCACCACCACCGCCCCGCTTATTAACAACTTCTTATCAGTGTAAATTTCTTTGCATATTATATGAAGATTTCCTGGATAGTATGATTCAATAAATTATTCTCACATGCATAGTCACCGTAATTGAGAAAAACAGACATTTGTATTATGCGATTTTTAAACAATTCTTATAGTGCCTTTATGGATAGTATTGTGGTATATCTAAAGACTCTATAAAATTTACATTGCATTTGCAATTCTGCTATGTTCATGAAAGTGTTCTTTTTTTTTCAATTACTCCCTCCAACATATGAAGAAACTTAATCATAAAAATCTACAGGAGGAATTCCTACATTTTTGTCTTCTCAAAGATGCAAACTAAAGGCTCTGATAAACGACATTCAGGGGAAACAAAATTAATTATTCAGTTTGACATTTCTCAGAAAGATCTAACCCAATACTTTTATCTGAGATAATTTGAAATTCATATATATATATGTATATATATATATACACACACATAGTAACAATCAGAAAGTATATATGTATATATCATAGCAATAAGACAAGCACAGTTTTATTTTAAGCATCCTAGTAATTTTCAGAAAGAATGTCTCTCTATATATGTATATGTTTATTTATGTGTACATATACATATATAAATACATCACAACAATAAGATAAAAACAACTTTTATGTTAAATATTTTAGTTATAGTAAAACAATATTACATTCTTTCTGGAGATTACATTTTATTGCTATGAATTTAGTAGTTTTAATAAACCAACAGGACCATGATCTTCATAGTTACTGAAGTTGAAAGATACCTACCTGTTAATTATCTCAGCTGAAATAAGTAAGTGTCATTCCTCTTTACCTGTATTTAATTGCTGATCAGGCAAAAGTGTGAACTTCTCAAAATGCTGTTCTATGCAACATCTGTGCAATCTTTCACTTTAATTAAATTATGTTTAAAAAGGGTCCTTAGGAAAAAAAAATCACATAAAGCCCACTTGAGTATTTTCTATAGATCAGTCCATGGTGATGGATGGTGTGTTCATGTACTCATTTGCTTCTTATCTGGTTCTATGATATAAGAAAATTCATCCATCAGCACAAAAATTACATAAAGAGATCAGTGTGGGCTAAAGAATGAAACTTTTATTATCTTACATTCTTTCTGGATGTAGAAAGCTTGTGGTTGTTGATTTCCCCACCATCTTTTGACAGTCCCATTTATATATTTCTCCACTCAGAGATTTTATAAAGGATAAGGAGCAGCAGGAAACCTGGTTGCCCTGCCTCATTCTCTCTCTTCACAGGACTGTTGTGCAGTCACTGATGAGAAAAGTCTCTCTTCATGTCCTCCCCAGAATTTGTTACCATAGGATGGATGATCATTCAATTATCTAATGATGTTCCTACAGCTACCAAACTTTTCTAGGAGATAGAGATATTTAAAATATGTGTCTTAGTGTTGCATGTGAGCTGTGCATAAGATCACAACATGCACTGACGATGCAAAATGTCCAGGTTTTGCTTATGGTGTACTCCGATAGTATTATGTGCATTTCCATACTCACATTAATTTTAGTTAAACTTTGATGGAACAATTGGTACCTCAAAGGTAGGCATTGAGGTCTACAATTACTCACCATTACTTCTCTTTCTATTTTATAGGTTAAAGTACTTAGTACAGAAATAATCAGTTGATACCTCATTTAGAATATTCATTATTTCACCCATATAAAATTTCTTGTATAATATGGATTTATGAACAGAACTGTGCTAATTGATGGAAAGCTCAATCATTGAAACAACCTCCTCACCCTTCCATGTATGCTTAATGCATCTCCATGGAATACCTTTCCACATATGCTCAATCATCTCTATGGAGTTCCCTTTTATATGTGCTCTACATATTTCTTTCTGGATCTGTCATGACCATGGAAGAAACAGTATGACATGGTTTTCTGCCCGTGGAACAGAGCCAGCAGAATATGGACCTCCATGAGGGTTGATGGTTGCTGTGAGTGTGAAGCTTGTTTGTATAATAATGTGAATATATTCAGTTTCTTCCTCCTAGGATTGCCCTCTGTGCCAATGTTATTGACTCCATGACAATCAGAGACAACATGTTTCAGGAGGCAAAGGTGTGACTAATGTCTTAGGAAAATCATAAACACTGGTACCATTAGGACAGCCCTTAAGGCTATAGGAAATAACTATGAAAATATGAGTTCAAAAATATATAATTTCTCAACTAAGCAAAGTACAAGGACGCAGTATGAATTATATGACATGCTTCATGAATCTAAAAGAACAAAAGCAGCTGCACCTGTGAGCCAACTTGTCAAAAGGATAAGGAAGGAGATAAGGAGCTTTAGGGAGTGGTGATCACAGGATATCCCATCAAGCCAAGCTTTTTGTTTATGATTACAAAGGCAGACAGGTTCCTAAATTCAAGGTCAGCCTGGGACAGAAGGAATTTAGGTCCAGGTCCAGGCATGGTAGAAATGGTCACTTCAGAACATGGTCCCAAACAGCTAGTTAATATTCTGTGCTTAATAAAGGCAAACAGATCTCAGAACTCTTTTGCAATGTAACAAAAAAACATGTGTATTTAAGAATGTCTCCTAAGAATCAAGCAGCAGTGGTCACAGAATGCTGATTTATGGGATAATCAAAAAGGAACCTGGGGTAAAGACTGAACTGATAAGTAAAATAAAAGACTGGATTTTTAATCTGCAAGAGATGAGCTATCTAGAGAATTTTTTTTAGAATGGATAGAACTGCTTGGAGTACTCGTTTGAATAGGAGAGAGAGAGAGAGAGAGAGAGAGAGAGAGACAGACAGACACAGAGACAGAGAGACAGAGACAGAGAGACAGAGAGACAGAGAGAGAGACAGACACAGACACAGAGAGACAGAGAGACAGAGACAGAAAGAGAGACAGAGAGACAGAGAGAGATAGAGGAAGAGAGAGAGAGAGGAAGAGAGAGAGAGAGAAAGAGAGAGAGAGAGAGAGAGAGAGAGAGAGAGAGAGAGAGAGAGAGAGAGAGAGATCGGGTCAGCTGTCTCAGTTTGGACTCATAATTTGACTTAAAGTTGTTTGTTTCACAGTTCTTAAACAACTTTTCTCAGAACCCCTCATCAAGATGAAGCTGGTCTTTGGCAATCTCCATGTAATACCTTTCTATATATGCTTAGTGCATGTCTGTGGAATGCAACAGCTCTAGGAAGAAAGATGTTTAGTGAATAAAATTCATATCTAGTACCTTACATTGAGCAGAAATAAAATTCTGTTATATTCTTTAAAAACATTTGCATTCTTAGATAATATGACAGGATATATATATATATATATGTATATATATAATATATTACTTTGGTTTTGTTTGTTTGTTTGTTTTTGAGACAGGGTTTCTCTGTGTAGTCCTCGCTGTCCTGGAACTCACTCTGTAGACCAGGCTGGCCTCGAACTCAGAAATCTGCCTGCCTCTGCCTCCCAAGTGCTGGAATTAAAGGCATGTGCCACTACCACCTAGCCATATTGCTTTGATTTAATCAAATTGTGGCACTTCCATTATGAGATGAGGTTCACTTTATAAAGGAACTAGAAAAGAGTACCTGTCTGAATATGGCATAAGCAATTGGATTACAGGAGACATGACTTAGATTCAGTTCCTTCTGATGTGGTCACAGAACTTGGCACAATAAAGGGGATAGCCTGAGGGTTTTCAGGAACTTTTCACTTTTGGGTACATTGTCTTTTTGGTTGGGCTACCTTCAATGACTTCAGTTGATAATAGTGTCATTAGTACCTAAATTAAATTTCATCTCATTAAGAGAGGTCCCTTAAAATACTAGGTGGACTGATACTTAGAAACTGTGCTCATTATTATAGTTATCATCAAGGTTTCTAGTATAAGGAGATGGAGTTATTAAAAATAATGGCCATGATAAATACTAATTGGGTATCATATGTCTAGTGTTTTTTTTTCTGAGCCTAAGTGAACAGTTATTAATCTTGTTAGAAAACAATGTTTATAACACTAAGTTGTAGAAAATGAGATAAAGGCATAGGTAAGAAATAAACCTCACCTAGAAACATCTAGTACGCATAGATACAGAAATTGACTCATAATTCTAACTATTGCTACTGACTGCTACTTTACTTAATAATATTGAGAATACTCTGTTGCAGCCATCTATGTCTTTCTTGAATACAAGATGAGTTTCACAAAAATCTCACATAATTCTTATCCCAGAACTAACATTCAGTAGAAGTATTCAAGACATGAATATTTAATCCAGAATCATAAATTTTCAAAATAATTAGATCACTTCTTCTGGTTAATCACACATTTATTTAACTTCAGAAGTATAATGAGGGTAATGTTCACTGAAATGTAGCTTTATGAATTTAAGAGATATATTGACATTGGCATTGTCTATGACACTTGCAAATTCCTAATACCCTCAATATTTTTAGCTCTTTGAGATTTCATTAAAAAAATGAGTGATAAAAGCCATATTGCTTTCTACATGAGCATCTGGAATCTGAAGAGCTAGTAGGCCTTAGGCTCTTCCTTGACATTTATACTGTAGTATAAATTTGTAAGTTTCAAAACACCAAAACAATATTTTTTGGACTTCATTACTGAATTTGTTATTAAAGTGAAAATAATGTTTGACATAATTCCTCACAAAGCAAAGAAAATGTGTCAAAGGTTAAGGGCATTTTGTTTTGAGACCATGAAAACTGACACACACACACACACACACACACACACACAGAGAGAGAGAGAGAGAGAGAGAGAGAGAGAGAGAGAGAGAGAGAGTTGGGGGAAGGTATCTACTCTACTGAACATGCAGATCTACAGTACTAGAGCAGGATTGACAGTTATGGGTGCATTTTCATGTCTTCATGACAATGATCCTAGCTATTAATAATTGTCAACATTATAAGGAGTATAGTCATTTTCACATAAAAAAGTGTATAAGTGAGTAATTATCTCTATCAGATGAATCTATGGAAAATTGTTTTTCTTGGTATAGGAAGGTATAGGCCACAGTAGGTTACACTATTTTCTAGGCAGCTGATTCTGCCTTATACCAGAAAGCTGACTGGGCATGAACCATAGAACAAGCCAGAAAGCATTCTTCCTCTATGGTTTCTGCTTCATGTTCCCACTTTGACTTTGTGTACTAACTTTTCTCAATTATTGTTGGCCTCTGGAAAATTGTAAGCCAAAGAAATACTTTACTGCTATAAGATGCTTTTGTTATGATGTTTGTCACAGCAATAGAAAAGAAATTAAAATATGTTAGTGCTGGACTTAGACATAGAATTAGCACTGGAAAGAGGTATCTATGTAAACTTACAGTTTTGACTCCAATAAAGGACTTGGGAAAGGCATTACATTTTTCTCTTAGTTTACTTTTCCAAGCATTCAACCACATTCCCAAGTGATGTCAAGCTTCCCTGACAATAAAGTATTCTAAATCCATTCTCAGCTTCCAGAAAGATATAACATTTGAAGATAACTGAGAGCTACCCTAGCACAGAAACAAGAGCATAGGGAGTCCCCAGAGGAACCACAGGCATTTGTTAATGTAAGTGAAAAATTTGAGGATATCTATTATTATTACAATGCATTTCACAATAATAGCTGAATTGTTATAGTAAGTAGGTATATCAAGCAAGAACAACAAAAGTGAGATATTGTCCAGACCTACAATAAAATGCTAGAATTGACACATATTATGTTTTAAAATATAAATAAATAAAAATAGAGTCACTGAAATATTAAAAACTATGGTACTACTGCAGCTAAGATCCATGTTGGTTTCTGTGGTCCATGTTACCTCTGAAGGCTGTGCTGATGTCCATAGTCTGAGCTGCCTTCTGAATCCAGTTGATGTCTGGTAGTCATGCAGCCATGGGAATTCATATCCATGGGAATTCATATTGATGAGACTGGCTTAAACTGCCATGTGAGACCATGGTGCTATCCATGTCTGTGCTGCCACAGAGGGCAATATCTGGGTCAGAGGTCTTAATGAAACTTGGTTCAGTATTGAGACTCATGACCCCTGTTATCATCAAAGGACACACAGATATCCATAGCCTGTGCCATGTTGATGTGCATGATCCAGGCTGACTCCAAGGGTTATGTCTGGGTCTTTGGTATTACTGAAGCTGTGGGCCGTGTTTTTGGTCTGTACTGTCACCAGAAACCATGGGAAAGGCCATGATCTGTGTTCCCACTCCCTGTAAAAAGCAAGGAAACGACTTTTGCAGTGATATAGATGATTACAGATGCACAGTAGCGAAAGTGGTAGGGAGAAATTTTGGTGACAACCCCTATTCCCACTGCAACTCCCACCTTCCTCCAAAATAACAATTTAAACAAGAAGCCATCCAAGAGAACTCTTAAAATGTGTTATATAAATGCTAAAGTCCATAGTTGATGCTTTCTGGTGAGGTTTCTGAAGGCGAAGGACTCAGTTCTATTTAAAGAGTAGACACTGAGAATTTGACAGTGCTCCAGTGAGTATAGAGGTAAGACAAATTGGACCTTTTCCAATTTTAATTTTATTTTTTGAGGGAAGGTCACAATGGTGAATTGTGGACATGGAAGGACTAGACTGAGTGTGATTGGGGTACATGAGGTGAAATTTTAAAAGAATCAATAGAAATATTATGTTGAAAAATAAAGTTATATAAACTTCTGTTTTTGCTAAAATATAGGCTTTGAACTTTAAATGTATTATAACCAGTTTCATATAATTCCAACTTCTCCATTATTGAAACCAGGGACTTGCTATTTGCAACTGTAAACAAAACCTACAACTGTCTCCATTGTTTTAAATACTACCGTACTTAAAAAATATTGTGCCAAGGCAGTTTAAACATTAAAGAAATAAAAGAAGAAAAATAAAAATATGATATGGTAAGGTATAAATGGAAAGAAAAAAGGAAAAGAAGTATGAATAAAGTATACTTGATTGTGAAACAAGTTGTAGGGCTACCTAGGTTATACAGAACTGGGTAGAATAGTCTTGAAAAGAAAGTATTATTTGATACAAGCACAGAAAAAAATAGAAAGAAATTTGTATTAATAGTAGTTTTGGAGATAAACAGAGTTGAACTTGAACTTGATAGCCTTTTAGTAAAGAGCATGTGTAAAAAGATAATTCCTGTAAGTATCCTTTCCTAAATGATTGTGTGTGTGTGTGTGTGTGTGTGTGTGTGTTTGTGTGTGTGTTGGGATACAGAGCACACACAGGTCAGAGGAAAATTTGCAGAATTGATGTTTCTCCTGAAGAGGGTTGGTAGTAAATGACCTTATAAGCCGGCACATCTCACTGACCCCTAGTTTTGAACCAGTAAAAGAGGCAAATCCAGAAATTACTAAGTTTGATGCCCTTTAATTATCAAAAGTAGATTATATTAGTAAAATTTCCATAGACATAGGAAGACAGAATAGGAACTAAAGCAGGCAAGCTGCATCAAATAGTTAGCAGGGAAGAAAACTCTGATAAGACAGAAAGGAAAATGAAGAAACATGGAGTAATACATATATAACAGTTCAATACAAACTTATTCTCAGTTGACAATTGAGATGGCAATTTTTCAGTAATGTGAGCGAAGTCATCAATAGAGGTATATGAATAAACACCTCACAAAAGGAGCTATATTTAATACCTGGTATTCTCGTTAGAATAGTCTTCAAGTGGAAAATGATCAGAGGACAATTTAAGGTGTGTGAGTGAAATCATGAAATAAAACAATAGGTGGACAAACAACTATGACAAAATTTATGTGTTTCCTGAAGAACATAAAAGAGAAGCTCTGTGTGGCCTTGTCCTAGGTAGAGAGATTTAATATGTCACACTCAAACTAAAATATAGAGAGATTGTAATTCTACTTTTTTCAGAATTAAAAAATTCTGCCAGTCAAAAGAATTTAAACAGCAACTACATCAGTGTGTACTTGTAGAGGCGATTTGTACTTTGAAGAAAAGTTAAAGCACTATATCTATATATGCATACATATTCTACTGTAAGGAAATGATCAAAGATACTATTAGAATTTTATACGTATTCTTAATAAAGTATGCAGTGCACAAAGGTAAGAAAACTATGTAAGTGCTAAGTAAGGCTTAAAGGTGAAAGAGACATGTTGAATCAAACTTGTATAGTGTAATGGTTCTATGACTATAAGTAGCATTAATGCAGATTACTTAAATCTTTTGATATAAAAGAAGAATATCAGACTTTTAAAATTTCATTTTGCATTGACTCTAAAGTTCACTCAAGAAGCAAAAGAGCAAGAAAATATTCACAGCAAAATATGAAAATAGTAAAATGGAAAATGCATATTAGCTAAAAAGAAAAGTACTCAGATAATTATGTCAACATAATTATTTGTGATTTAAAACATAAGCCAATACTAAGCAGAATAGTATTTAAATAATAAAAATGAAGCATTACTATTAGAAAAGAGTATGAATAGCTAATTAATTTAGAAGTTTGTACCTAGTAACTGGTGTTAATATAAACTAAGGAGACAAGTAATTTAGCTCTAATCATTTTTATTTAAAGAATGCCCCCCAGCAAAAATATAAAATTCATAATATAAATGATTGTGGTAGAATATGTCAATGAACAGTAATCTTTCCAAAAGCAGATGCATTACACAGAACATCTGGTATTTGATGAATACAGAATAATTATTGGAAGAAAATGTATTGAAATAATAAAATAATGTTCTTATTTAAAATATGATAACATATAATAGTGACAATAAATATAACTTAAGTTAGTAGGCTTTAAATCTACACATGTGTACTTAAGTTAGGTATTAGATTGGTGCAAATGACCAGGGAGCGCTTTACAAGTATACACCAGCATGTGACTCATTCACTAAAATGCAGTGTAGGTAACCTTCCTACAGTTACTGAAGGACAGAGGATTTTTTAAATATCTCTTAAACAAAAACAACAAAAGTATGGAAGATGCAAAAATTCAGTAAACTTGTTATCAGCAATTACTATGTGATGCTTAAAATGCTTCATCTAGGAATATATATGATGTAAAATTTTGTAAAGTCAGAAGAAAATCAAGGTGTGAAGTTGACTATAATTTCCAGCCCTAGATGGTTGTCACTACATACAAAGAGCCTAAGAATGTTGTAGTAAATCGGTCCAAATGTAGAGTAAGATCGAATGCTTGCAAGTGAGTATGTTCGGATATTGTTTCCTTTTCTTTTTGTATTTTAAATATCTTCCACATATCATTTATATAATAATAAAAAGATTGCCTTTGAAAATGTAGGGCTATGTTTTAA
The DNA here is from genome assembly GCF_008632895.1 of Mastomys coucha. NCBI lineage: Eukaryota > Metazoa > Chordata > Mammalia > Rodentia > Muridae > Mastomys > Mastomys coucha. Next base: position 58,500,107 of record NW_022196912.1, read on the forward strand.
GGTATTTGGCTCTCATCTTTTGCTCAGTAATTGCTGTTTCAATATAAGTACCTGCATGCTGAGAGGAAAGAAAATGAGTCTGAAATCAGAGCATTTAAATTGCTCTGTCTTACTCAATAATCCTAATCATGGCTACTATCTAAGATAAACCTTCTTTGAAGAAAAATTGTTCCCACTCAGTTTTTTAATAAATATAAAATTATTTGAAGAATCTGAATATGATTGAAGCTTTTACAGTATTTTTCAGATCATCAGAACATCATCTGAAAATCATTGAAGCCAAGGGTTCCATCACAGGAGACACATGACAATAGTCAGTGAACCAGGCTGCTAAAGAACGTAAAAGATTTTCTTCTTTGGGCTGGAAGCTCTTATATTTCTACCAATTCTATATCCTACACACTCTTCATAGGAGCCAGTTTTGGCTACTTTGGGGTGTGTTTAGATACATCTCCACATTTGGCACTCCCAGGGCCAAAGATACACAAACCATCAGACTTACTTTGGGGCTATGTTGTCAGAAACAAAGCTACCTGTGATAGGACCCTTTTAGTTCATATTGTAGGTTTTGTACAGCCGTCCCAGGCTCAAGCATTTGGTCTCTTGGTCCCCATAAATCCCCTTTGGAAATTGCATATCAGATAGTTACATTAAGATTTACAACAGTAGCAAAACTACAGTTATGAAGTAAGAAATAATCTTATAGTTGGTGGTAACAAGTCAGTGGGATCCTACAAGACCATACACATATTGGTTGGTGGTAACTGGAGCTGAGGGACTGAAATCCCAGATGGGGATTGGGCCAGATCCTGCCCTAGCTGTCTTTCCTCATCTTGGACTTGACATGCTCAGAAAGCCACCTATCTTGGTGACACAGTTGAGGAGCAGACTGTTTTTTAAGTGCAATTACATCTTTCTACTTTAGTTAAAGGAAGTCAAATAGAATATATTGAAGGGTGTGAAACTTGAACTGGCAGAAATGAAGTTAAACAAATTAAGAGAAGAAACTTGAGGTCATCTTTTGTACTGACATGAAATCTATCACTATGAAAACTATGAAGGCAGGATCTAAAACTTCTACATTTTCTCTTAATGTCTCTCTCTCAGAGAACCTTTCTTTATCAGTACACATTTTGTTGTTCTGCCCCATGTTGCATCTCAAAATAATTATTGTCTCCCCTTTAATTAAAAAGAGTCATATTTCTTTAAGTGTGCATATCAAAGACCATATTAATCTATTAGCTTAGGAAAACATGTCTGGCAGTTCAATTAGAGGCAGAATAGAAATTAGTATAATGGAAGAAATTTGACCTAACTTAAATGAGTAATTTTATATGCACAAGCATTTATTGTCATGGCAAATATACAATAGAAGACTGAGTGGTAGAGAAGTACTCAATATTTAATTTAAACATTTCAAGAACAGAACCATGGAAGTTATTGCTGTTACACTGTATTCAGGTTTCTTAGTTCAATTGGAAGTTGTTAAAAAAAATTCACATTTGCATCATGGATGTAATTTTTTTCTGTTGAGAAATCTTATTTCATTTCTATGGGACCCATTTGACCAGAGCTAGTTTTAGGAAGCTTTACCCCCTCCAATACTATTGCTAGTTGTTACTACAGAAAACTATATTATTTCATGATCTCAGTAAGAATGGCTGTATGATGTCAGTTTATTACTCTAATTTCTAAAGGCATTAGTACTTTCTCCTTCCCTTAATTCTCCTTATACTTTAATGGATTTTCTATGTCATAATCATGTTCTCATCACTTTTCAACATCCCAAAATTTAATGGCTTATGTATTTATTCTCTTTAATTACTTTTCTCAAAGTATGACTGAAGAATACAATGAACTCTTCCCTCAATACAAGGAATCACTTCAATGGGGTAAAAACACAGACAGATAATATTCATGAAAACTCAAAAAGTTTTTATACCTGTGTATTCTAGATATTGCCTTATTGTGCTTTATGCAGTTCTGAGTAATATATAAAAATAAATTGAGATAGAAAGTGCATTTTTCTCTTGTCTCAGATGGTAAAATTTTATATATATATATATATTTTTTTTGGTTAGGGTCTACTACATATACCAATACTGTTTTTTTTTCTTAAATAAGGAATCAAGTTTTTTCCTGATTTCTTGTTATGATTTTACTATTTTTTTTATTTAACCATGGGATAAAATATCATAACAAGAAAGTTAACATATCAACATTATTTTAATTACTCTGAAATAGATATAAAGTTGTGAATGTCTATCACCACCTAGATCATGTGCATGTATAACTTAATTGAAACTCCAGGAAAAAAATTCCTAGGCAGTTTTCTCTGCATTTTAATGAAGAATCTCATAAGTAATTCAGAAAAGGAAATCAAAACCCTGGAGATAACATTAACCTTCCATAAGCTATTAAGCCTTGTAATCATGTATACTGAACATCAATGTCAATAAAGATAATATCCTCTTGACCTTGAACCTCTTGTCTTGTTCTATAAATAAAATGAGTTTGTAAGATGAATTCAGCAAGTGAGAAATTTATTTCTAGCATGTATTTCCTTGGTTGTAGTTCTTTAGTATACATTTATATAACTGTTCCTTCATTGAGATGGTCCCTATTCCTTCAACTAAGAATGATCTCTAGAATATCTACTATACAGGCCCAATTAAAGATCAAAGTGTCATTGATACAGACATTTTCACTATATCTAACAATTTCCAAGTATATTGGAATCATTATTGTTACACTGTATTCAAAGATATTTTCAATTCAAGTTTCAATTCAATATATATATATATATATAGTATGCCAATAAAAAATATACATATATATAATTTATTGGCATACAATTGTGGATAAAGTAATATAAAATGCAATTTGAACAAAACTATGAAACATATCTAGCTGGGATATGTTAGGAAAGACAAGGAACCAGAGAAAGTGAGGAAGTTGGCAAAAGTCAAGTCCCACAAGACTGTCCATAGTTATACAGATGTAATGCCTTGGTCTGTGGTGCTATTAGTAAAAAGGGGTACAGGTGGATGAATTTGACAGATATTTAGGTAGAAAATTAGTAAGCTTGTAACTGATGAAAATTAAATTAGAACAAGAGATTGGTAGATTTTCAGGACACTATGTATGCATAATAATTGCCTTTCCCATACAGTAATAGCTATGCAATCTGTGAATCTAAGAATTCATGATAGTGGTGAGACATAGAAACAACAGTTCTACTCTTGTATTGGCATCACTTCCTTGCAAAAAGAGACACTAAAGGCCAAAAAAGATTCCAATTCATAAATGCCATTTGTTGTTGTAGATAAAAACAGCATCACTGATTTGTTTTCACGGTCTAGCAATATTTTGTTTTTCCATTAGTCTCCTTTCATGTATTCATGCTGTGTTGTTTGGAATATCTGCCATTTGCTACCTACGTGTTTTAGTGAAAATTCTGAACTCTCTTTGCTGCAGCCCAAGTGACTATAGCATTATCTCTTCTGCGATTTTCAAGCACCTGCTATTCATGAGACCTCCTACCATTGCTAGTTGCCAAACAGTTTTGAGATAAGTAGGTAATATAAAAAAAATCTTTAAATCTTCACATTATGACACGAAAAATATAAATACATTTAAAAGTGGTACCAACAGGCTCATTTAAAGTATTTGAAAACAAATAATTTGACAAAAGAACAAAACTGGCTAAACTTTGTTTCACAGAATTTAATTTCCTTTATTTAATTACTTTTATTATGAAATCAAGAGGGGTAGGGGAAAGGGGAGGAGAGAGAAAGAGGGAGAGAGAGGGAGAGAGTGAGAGAGGGAAAGAGAGAAAATGAGAAATTAGACCAAGAGAAGAATGAGAGAGGGGAATAAAGGGGTGAAAATTTAGTAAATTTACGATTAGATTTTTTTGATCAAATAAAATTATTTTCAAGGAGTGGCCTACTGTTTTTTCTCTAAATCAAATATGAAAAATGACAAAAATCAGAAGCACATATATACAAAGATAAAGATTACTTTTTTGACATGTTCTCTATCCCTCTTTGATATTTTCTCAAGGACAACAAATTTGTTGAGAAGTATTAGAAAGTATTTGAGGTTATAGTAGGACATTTGAATGTTTTTGGAAGATTGTGTACTCCTTGAAAGTGACACTCATCAATTACAATTGGATACACATGCACACACACAAACACACATACACAGCAATTCATGTTTTCTAGTGCTTTTATTTGATAGAAAAAACTGACACTGGAGTTGACAAAAACAAGTAGTATGAAGGTTTTTCTTCTCATGAACTCTTAGATACTCATTAGAAAAATTGCCATGTAATAAAAACGCTTCCTAAGGACTGGACTTATTTGTAAAATAATAAAATTCTCTTTATCAAATTAATGACAAATGTAATATGTAAACTTAATCAATATATTTGAATATATTAACCCAGTTGTATTTGAACTTATCCAAAATTAGTATATTTGTGTTTTAAAAGGAAAATAACAAAATAGTTTATATTTTTTCTTCTTAAGGAAAATTCTATAATATATAATAATATTCATTAAATGTTTTGCAGACACATGACCAATTGTTAATTATTTTTAACTTATGATTAGATATCTGTTTATTTTATTTTAAAAAATTTTCTTATATTTTGATCATATTCTTTCCCATCCCCTAACTTCTTCCAAATGTTCCCACATCTATCCATTAAACACCAACTTCTTCCTCCCTCACAACCAAATAATAATTGAAAAATGCTCATGACGATAGAGTTCATTCTATGTTTATCAACTACCATGCTTCTCACGTGTAGTTGGGGAGAAGCAGGCACAAAGTCAAAATGTATTTACAAGTGTTTCCTGTTAAGAGACAGCAAGTACTGTACTTTTTCTCTAATGGTATTATATTGGGGAAATGAAATTCCTATTTTTCCTAAATATTTTATTAACATTTTCTGTGTATAGATGATTTGCCTCCATTGATATTTTTGATTCCCTTGAATGTGAATTTTCACATTCACTTTCATACAAGGTGAAAGATAAAAGTCTAGTATTTTTCTTTTGCGAATGGATATTTCATCTTACAGCACTATTTGTTTAAAAGACATTCTTGTCTTCAAGTTCTAGGCATATTTGTTAAAAATGATTATCACTATATAAGCTATTTTTGAATCTACTGATCCATTGATCTGTGTCTGTTTTTGCCTAAGTACTAGGCTGTTTGTCAGTTTTGTTTTTTTTTTTTTAACTATGGCTCTATAATAGAACTTAAAGTATGGCAATAGCTCATCCTCATTTTCTATACTCAGCCTGTTTAGGACACAAAAATAGGACACTAACTGCAAAAAAAGAGCAAGCTTAGCTTTTGTATGTGCCCGGTTTATAGTCCATTTTTAACCAATAAGTAAATGTCTTCCATTGACTTCACTAAGTTGTGGGATGAACTCTTGGCATACCTATGCTGAGCTGAGCAAACTTTTACCTCCTTTGTGTGCTCTTGATTTGGCTTGCCCCAGTCCTCTGTGGAGTAGTGGTAAGTTGGACTCCATGACGTAAGCAGGAACTTCATGCTTCTCCATACAGTTTATGGGGAGAAGAGACTTTTAAGTTGTTTCCTCTTCGTTTCCATGGATGTCAACATGTTTTTTACATGCTTGTTTTGGCTTCTTCCCTACTGTAATGTGAAGTGTGCTAGGATAGAATTACCTGCAAGCAATTTCAACTGCATTTGTCTGCGCAGCGTAGTTTGGGTGGGCACTGGTTTTTACATTGACCCAAGGAGGTTCTACTCTATACTTTCCTGAGGAGATCAGCTTTTATTTTTATTCTTAGAATAGTATGACTTTTTAACCTATCGTGTAAAAAGCACTTATAATTGAATACATAAAAATGTTACTAATTATCAAAATACTTAAATCATCCATAATTGGTAAATCATTATTATTTACAAAGTTATAGCTGTTGACAAATAATTTTACATATTTTTGTGTGCTACGTTTTTGTATTTTCATGTGTTAGGGCTTGTTTGTTCACAGTGGTGTTAGTAGGAAGCATTACAACTTTAAGATTGAAAGCCTAAGATTGACAGAAAAAAACCTATCAGGATGGTTGGAAGACTCAAGGTTCTTCTTTTGTTTTGAGGCTATGAGCTGGACAGACTGTTCCACAACACACTCTGGGATAAATAATCTTGTGAAATGTGCAGAGCAGTTTATCTTAAACTGGACGCTCCAGAACCACAAGCTAAAATAAGTCTTTTCTTTTTATAAATTTATTACCCCATACATTTCATGACAGTGACCAAAAGCTGACAGACATAATTTATAACATTATTTTTGTATTATTCAATAGACTTTTACTTGAATAATTACCGAAGATATTTTTAATGGAGAAATTAAAATGTCTTGCTATTCATTATATATCTGTTGAACCTTTGGATACATCTATTTTTTTATCCTAAATATGGCCAGAGAGAATTTTAAATATAATTTATAGAGTAAAGCCGTGTTCATAACGGATTTGAAATTTTAGTACAATCAATATCTTAGAGGAGGAAAAAGTAGATTCTCTTTATGGACAATGAGTTGAAATTTAAAATCCTGCTTTCCCAATTTTGGGCCATGTTAACTCTAACATCTACAGAATGTTCTAATGTAAACCTAAAAGAACTATAGATAAGTTAATGAAGACAAATAGCTGAAAAATATCTGGCTTGCATTGTGAATATACCACTTTCAAGTCAGCCTGTTGGGTTGACTCTTCTCTGAGATAAAATAAGTAGTAATTTTATAATGTCCACAGAAGTAGTTTGGATGTGAAAATGAGAAAGCTACCACAGAAAGTTTTGAAGTTGAATTCCAAGTATTTTTACATTCAGCCTACAATAACCCTGGCTGTTGTCCATGAGCCCTGTCTTCACTTTTTTTTTTTTTACCCGATTGTGTGTAGTCAACCATTAACAACAGTTTAACCCCTATACCTGCATGAAAATAACTTTTGCCTCTGCTCCTCCATTGTTACTTTCTGCACTGTAGCTCCAGATAAAGAAATTGCCTCCATCACTGACCCTAAGCATATGAGAAATCTACAGAAAGGGAATTTAGGACATGTTCTCAAATAGCTACTTCCAATTGCAGCAAGAAATATTTTAGATTAATATGACATTAAACTCAGAGACAAAATCATGTCAATTACAATATTTAGGTGTTGCTGTGTTCTCAAGATTTTGGACTGGATCAGATGACAGAATCTGTGTCTCTTCTATGAATTTCTGTCTCAAAAGAGAAGAATCCAGACATACTTTAGCACATAACAAAGCCTGCGTATTGGAAAGCAAATGTTGAAATTGGTTCTTTTGTCCCAGTTAAAGTGCTGAATGAACATTGTATAAACACAAAGGGCCTGATAGCTCTGTAAACTGAAAACCAGTCTCAGATGGCATAATGACAGCTGGAGAAGTTTAGATAAGGAAAAATGAAATGTCAGAATTCTTGTCTTAGGGGCCTAGAGTCGGCTGGCATATGCTTCTGTTGAAATTGTGGGAAACCCTGCCTAATCCAATTATTGAGAAGAGTTGGTTTATAAAAAAGAAAAAAAATGCTACAATTTTTACCATGATAGAAAAGGTTCCTATTTAGCCCTGTGAGACAACAAAGACCCACTAGATTATATATATTCCATTTTTCTTGTTTAGAAAATTAGAGAAGGGAACTATCTGAATAGCATTCAAAGCAAAAGGCAGTTGTGGAAATTGGTATGCAAGGCTATTTTAATGCTGTGAAAGTAACACTTAAAAATTTAAAAACCCAAACAGCACTACCTAGGCTATATGCAAATCTCTTTTCAAGGCTGCTTTCTTTGAAACAGCTCAAGGAAGAGCGCTGTTGTACTGCCATCTGGTGAACAGGCAAGTAGGAAAGGAATACTTGAAATGGCAACATGTCAGGGTGTGGTAAGAGCATTTAATATGCTGAATTGTTGTATCTGTTATATCTGTGTTTGCTGGCAACATGAAGTAAATCTTTGTATCATCTTTTGCAGTATCATGCAGCATTTTATTTACTTGCCATTGTTGTTTTAGGAAGTTTTCTGCATCTGGTCTAGGTTCAAGTTCATGATCCTTCCTCTGTTCTATGAGTATGAGAATTATAAGGTGTGATGTGATGCATTAAACTAGTTTTTATCAAAATATGGATGTTCCTCACTTTATATTGATTTGCAGCTAAAACTTTCAATTTAGTGTGTATGAAGTAAATGAGCAGATTCTTTGCAAAGTGCCTGAGTTAGTGACCTATCCTTGGAATGTGGGGGAAAAAGACTGACATGACCTAAATTTCTTTTCTTTCAAATGGTGCATTTTATGTTCGCAATCTTGACTGTCAAACTATTCATTCAATTTAGTTACTCATTGATTTTGTACTATTGCCTTTTCCTTTTAAAAAAGTGGTTTGGCCCAGAAAATAATAGCTTCATCATTTTAAAGTTGGCCGTAGAAGACAATGATGTAAGGGGAAGAAAGAAGCCACATGTGAGAATGTTCTATGAACTGGTATATTCTGGGATATACTTTTACACTGGTAATAATTATGAACTATTTGACAAGTAAGTGTAGGCATTGAGATCTCAACAATTTTAGGCATTTTTTGGAGGAGATTTTTTTTTAGTAGTAGATAGGAAGATTTAATTTAATATTCACATGAATTTGACTGTTTGCTTCTATGTTTGTTCCAAAACAAGTAACAAATCAAAGGATGAATGAGTGATAGAGGACGGCCAAATAGAGCTTATGTGGCAGAACCATGCTGTACGGACTCAGTTCTCAGCAGAACAAATGTAACTTCTGAAATATAAGAACTGTAAAATGAAGAGATGCTTGTCAGTATTATATGAACTGGGCATATTCTTAGTGAATGTGATAAATGAAGAGAACATGGTTAGCAACGGCTATGGGATTATAATTGATTTATATCACTGGCACTTTAGACAATTTCAAATGTGATATTATCTGAGCTTGTGTTAGTAATTTTATAAATTAATCATTACTTACAGTCAACTATGAGGACACATGATCCTGAACTCTCCAATGCTGGTTTATATCCAAGAGATATAAAAATCACAGCCAATGCAAGTGCTTTTTATTAGCATTTATCAGTTATATCACTATGCTGTTGGCCACTACAGAGGGTTTAGGTTCCCCTATTATGTCCACATATGAAGAAAGGTATAATATACATGAGAAGAAAATATTAAGTCTTTGGGTGGAATCAAAAGGCAGATGAGAAATTAGAATATTAAGAGCTTGTACTCATACTCAGAAATAAAATTCTGTTCAATCAGTTTCATCCATCGGTTCCCATGTCTAAAGAATATTAAGTCTTTGAATAGACTTGGTTAGCAGTTACATTTGAAAACTAATTTAAGTTAATTTTTTTCATTGAAATATAAGAAAGAAAACACCATATTATGAAAAAAATTAGTAAAAAGATCATGGGACAGAATATTTCAAAACAGAATCATGGTTATAGTACCGTTGGAAGTTTTGATCATTGCTTATTTTTGAAAGACAATGAGATATGGGGTGCTTTTGTTCTTAAATTAGGGGATGCCTTATTTATGTTTCTCCTTTAGTCCTATAATTCACAAATCTTAATCAAAAGTAGTATTTTGGTTGTGCAAATTTAGAAGCATTGACTGATGAAGACTGAAAGGTACAGAAGAGAACCGTGTTTTCTGTCTCCCTTCATTATGAACAGATAATCTTTGTTTGGTAGAAAAATTTTAAAAGATAATGCAAAAATGTCAGAAGGTTTTAGCTTGGAAATGTGAAGGCTTAAAGAACATAATTCCCTGTTATAAAGTCACAAAGTGTGACGTGATCACCAATTTCAAGACTCTCCTATAACCATGATGCCTGTGGACACAGAAAGTAATACCACCCAAGACACTTGAATGTTTTTGGCCTTATTTTCTTTTTGTACTCATACTTAAAATAGATAGGTTCTCTCTCTCTCTCTCTCTCTCTCTCTCTCTCTCTCTCTCTCTCTCTCTCTCTTTCTCTCTCTCTTAGATGAGATATGGTGAAGCAAGATGTGAGAGAGCTCATGTTTCAAATTCAAATCAAGGTCTTTCACATTGTACCTGGCAAACTATAGATTTTAAACACATTACAGATTTTAAACACACTATCTTATTCCATATGACTTAAACATACCATCTAGGAGTCATCTTAATGCACACTTGTAACATCACAACACCTATGTGAATTCTCGCCTTTGAGTGATTAGACTCTTTTTTTAATGGGCAAATTGAATTTACCATAATATTCACTTTTATGTTTTTATTGGAAACATGTAGTCTGTCTAAAGTTGTCATCATTTCTTAAATATTGAGCATATATTAGTTACACATGGCAGTGGATTAAGTTAATAGATTTTTGTAATATGTATAATGCACTGTAGGACCCTGGACGGTGGGGAAAGAAAGAGGTGGGAGAAATCTGTGTCCCACCAGAGCTCTGGAGACTGCCGAGGGACCCCACAGAACTTCCACCTGGGGCCGTGTTAGGTCACAGGATCCAGATCCTGCTCAGGGAGTAGGGAAGGTGCAGTCTCCGCTCCAGCCCTCAGGCATGGCAGACCACTGGATACCTCAGGAGAGCCAGAGCTAGGGGTAAGAGGCCAGAGACAGGTTTTCGCTTTTGAATAACCAAGATTGCTTGCTGTATGTCTTGGACGAGCTGAGAACAGACCCTCCGGTGGACTCTGGCCCAGGGCAGAAGAGAGAAGGGTAGCTCTAGCAGTTTACTTCAGGGAGGAGAGGGTCTGGCTAGCTCAGGAGGGCAGCTTCTTTTGGCTAGTGGCCACAGCTGGAGTCCTGGGAGGCTTTCCTGTGGAGATTAGACATGGCTCCTTAGGGGAAGGCATAAGCCATTGTTCCAACACTGGCAAGTCTAGATGAGGTAGTCCATGGTTTTAGGGCTTTTTTGTAGGGGAGAGAGAGAGGGGGAGGGAGGGAAAGGGAGGGGAGGGGAGGGAGGGAGTGAGGGAGGGAGGGAGGGAGAGAGGGATAGAGAGAGAGGGGGGGGCACGGCCCATGGATGGCCATGTGGAGAGAGGTGCGAGTAAAGACAAGAAAGAAAGCAAGAGCTTGAGAGAGAGAGGGCTAAGTAGCTCCTTTTATAGTGGGCTGGGATACCTTTCTGTTCCCAGGTAACTGTGAGAAGGGGCATACCTGCTGTGGTCAGGTGACTGTGGGGGTGGAGTCTAGCCAGAATACTAGGAACTTGGGGCATTGCCCTACACACAGGATAATGGAGTTGAGGGCTCATGTCAGGCCCCTAATGTCTGGGAGCGTAACTCACTGTTCTGTCCCTTGTAGAATTTTCTACTGAGTCTCCAGAGTAAGCCTTGCTCAACCAGAACACAGACTACCTATCATGATCCAACAATGCACTTTGAATTTACTCAATCCTATTGCACTTTTTTTTGACCTGTGTATTCTTTCCCTCTTCCTAACTAGTTCCCCTTATACTTCTAAGTCTTGGTGCTTAAACTTTAATGGATAGAAAGATCTTAGTATGATTGAAAGAAAAAATTAATAAGAAAGACAGGACACTAAGTAGGGGGATGGAGTTGCCATCTGTTTTAGTGCATGTTTCTATTCCTGCTCAAACATCATGACCAAGAAGCAAGTTGGGGAGGAAAGGGTTTACTGAACTTACTGCTGTTCATCACTAAAACTCAAGCAGGTCAGGAAGCAGGAGCTAGTGCAGAGGTCATGGAGGTATGTTTCTTACTGGCTTGCTTTTCCTGGCTTGCTCAGCTTGTTTTCTTATAGACTCAAGATTACCAGCCCAGGGATGGCACCACCCACAAGGGGCCCTCTCCTCTTGATGACTAAGAAAATGCCTTACAGCTGGATCTCATGGAGGCATTTCCTCAACTGAAGTTCTTTTCTCTGTGATAACTTCAACCTGTGTCAAGTTGATACACAAAACCAGCCAGTACCCCATCCCACAGTCAAAAACACTGACCCAGAATTGTACCTGTGTAAAAGAACTTCAAGGACAAAAATGGAGAAGAGCCCGAGGGAAAGGAAGTCCAGTGATAGGCCCAAATTGCGATCTAGCTCAGGGGAAGGCATCAAGGCTGATACTATTACTGATGCTATGATGTTCTTACAGACAGGAGCCTAGAATGGCTGTCCTCTGAGAGGCCCAACAAGCAGCTGAAAGAGTCAGATACAGATCCTTACACCCAACCAATGCACAGAATTGAATTAGGTTGCATTAGGGAAAAGCTGGGAACTGAGAAGGAGGGTAACCCCTTAGGAAGACAAGCAGTCTCAACTAACCTGAACCCTCAAGATCTCTCAGACACTGAGCCACCAAATAGGCAGCATACATGAACTGATATGAGGTACCCAACACATAAACAGCAGAAGATTGCCTGGTCTGGCATCAGTGAAAGAAGATATACCTAACTCTCAAGAGACTTGAAGCCCCTGGGAATAGGGAGGTCTGTTGGGATGGAAGGGTGAGGGTAGGGACATCCTCTTGGAGACAGATTAGGAGGTATGTGATGAGTAACAGTCAGAAGGCAGCCTGGGAGGGAGAGAACAACTGAACTTTTAAAAAATGTTTAATAAATAATAATAAAGAATTCTTAAAGAAGGATAGATAGAATTGAAGAAAATTAGAAGAGAATATACTGCAGCACCATTTCTTTTCAATAAGCTGTTAGTTTGTCATTCTAATTTATATATTTGAGTGATGTCTCATGTTTAACCTCAGTGAGCAGTATGCAGCATTTCAGAGGGTACTAGAAACTTCCATGCAATCCCAGGTGTACTATGCTTCCATTCTACCAAATGGCAATCATATTGCAGATAGTTGAATGGAAATCATTGTAACATACTTTATAGAGTAAATTATCATATTCTAAAGATCATTACAATAATGAGAATGCCTGCAAAGTTATATTAATAAGTAAAAGCAACACCTGTGCTATGAGAAGTCCAAATAAGCATTTTATGGAAATATTCAACATCTTACCTTTGCAATGTACTTAGATTTAGGAACCAAATGATTCATATAAAATCCTAGATTTATCCATATGATTTATTAACACCAGGGTGTTGTCCTTGTGAAGCACAGGATACTACTCCCTTTCTTAGGTTAATAGATACTATTTTGTAACAGCTAATATTGCTTAGAAGTTAGAAAGGGTCATAACTTTAAAAAATGTAACAATTTTCTAAAATCTATCGTTTTGAGTATCATAATTTTGTCAATACTTAGAAGGTACAGAGTATACTTTGGCATTTGTATTTAAATTGTTCACTTTATATTTTGAAAAATAAATATAATGAAAGCTCTAAGGAGGTTCCTCAAAAGACTAGATATAATTTTTGCAATTAACATCCGAATTTGTTCTAAGAATTATAGTTGGGTAGAAAGACATTTTAATTCTCCTGTTTCATAATATCATGTGAATAAGAGCCACTGGAGAAGTATATGACCTATGGCAGAAGGCAGGAAATATATGCTAGAGTGTTTCTGAAATGCAGAATGCTCATCACCCCATAAATATGGACTCATTTTTCAAATACTTTGTTTCGAAGAATAAAGTTAAAAGAAAGCAAATAATGAGTAGTAATATGTTCCTTAAAGAAAAGTTACACACTTACTTGTCACATCTGTCATGAATAGGACTCATGGTTAAGAGATCTGGAAAATTTTACTACAGTAAAAGCTAACATACAAATGAGGTCACTGGAACAAGCCCTACCAGAGTTTGAGATTTTACTACAGACATATATTTGTCTTTTTAAAAAGTTGATTTTAAGTTAAAAGTTTAAAAATACATTGGAAAAAAATAAGTGTTCCATTTAAAGGAAGTCACAATTTAAAACCAGAATCATGGATTTTGTTCTGAGACTGTGTCCTGGTAGTGTCAGAAGCTGTATGTATGTGTAAAGTCTCATCAGCATGAGTTCCTGTGCATGAAGCGAACAAGAACAAGAACAGGAACAGAAACAAGAACAGGAACAGGAACAGGAACAAGAGCAAGAGCAAGAGCAAGAGCAAGAACAGGAACAGGAACAGGAGCAAGAGCAGGAACAGGAACAGGAACAACAACAACAACACTAACAACAAGAACCATGCTAAATTAAATGAGGAAAATCTCAAAAGGCCTCAACAGAGAACCATAATTTAAGGAATGCTAAATTAGGGAGAAATAGTCTTTTGTCAGGGAAGATCACACCAACTGATTATCCAGTATCAAATTGTGAACCACAAAAACATGCATACAAGTAACATTATAGGCACTTAAGAGGTTGAATTTAGGGATATATATGTATATAAAATATATATATCCTCTTATATATATGTATATATATGTATACACACACACACACACACACACACACACACACATATATATATATATATATATATACTTTTATTTATGTAACAAAACAATTAATGGAAGAGAGGTCATGAACTTGGAAGAGAAGAAATATGTAGTCATAAAATATTCCAAAACAGAAAGAAAACAGGGGTCTTACTACTGTTATACAGGATTAAGAAGTGAAAGTTGTATTAATGGCTGTTAGAATCCTCATAAAGTCAAGGAGTAAATCTTAGTCATGAGCAAGAGGCAAAACTGGAGTCCCAAAAACCTCTATACATTCTCTTTTCCAGGTCTGTGATTGACCACAGAATGACACCTGCATAAAGTGTATGTAGGTGTACATATATATACAGAATTCCCAGAGAAAAGATACAGGCATTTAACATAGACAAAACATAGAGAAAACCTATTGGCAACAGCGATAGAGCTGGGGATAATTGCCTTATAAAACAAAAATGACTGATCTTTATGGGAAAGCATTTTGAAGCAGAATCCACATTCTCTGCTTTTCTAAGCATGGCTTTAATTAGAAAAGAGGAATTACTAAATGTGTGAAGGAACATGAACAGGATTTGCAACCCCACACTACCATGCATGGCAGGGGTTTGGAACTATCCAAGAGAGCCTGGTGGGCTCACCATTTGGTACACAGCTGTCCACAATAGCTGTCATTCTCCAAAAATTCATCAGTTCAGTAGGGTGGGATGGGATCCTATGAGCTCCTCCATTATTGATTACTGATTGTTGAAGGAGCTGTTTTTGTGAAGACCCAGTGAGGGCACCCATAGCTGCTTGTGAGATCAGACCTTCTTAACTTTCATCTTTCATGTTCTTTCTATTCTGTCTCACACAATGTGCCTTAATCATTAAAGAGACTGGTATAACTCTTCTATTTAGGACAGCACAGGCAATCATCATTTATTCTAAGCATCTTGAGCATCCATGAGTCTCTGGATCCACTATCAGTCACTTCAGAGAGAGAGAGAGAGAGAGAGAGAGAGAGAGAGAGAGAGAGAGAGAGA
>NW_022196912.1:58515557-58541698 GCF_008632895.1 Mastomys coucha
GAGAGAGAGAGAGAGAGAGAGAGAGAGAGAGAGAGAGAGAGAGAGAATCTTCTTCTCTAATACTAAATAGTATTTAGTGATATAAGCCTAAATGTCTGGGTTATAATTCTGTCCTATGTCAATTTAGCTAGACTACCTTAGCACCTTTCCCTTTAGGGCATATAATCTTCAAAGCCATGAACTTTTCAGGGGAGCTACAGTAGTTTACAATGTCTCCCTCCTATATTGCAGGCTTCAATTTCAATTAAAAGTGGTTAGTTAATAACATAGAAATCACACAGATTTTTTTCCTGGTAGGTGCACCTTTCCTAGCAGGTGAGCATTATAGGGCCTACATTACAAAGAGCAGTGAAACCATTTACTCTTTCTAACCCACAGAAGTCTGAAAGCATCTTCGAGCATTTTGGAAACTTTCCAGCAGTGAGGAAGCTTTCGGCTCAGTTCCATCTTGGAACCAAAGTAGGATGCTGTCCTCAGGTTAGGATCTTATCATCTGGTTGTAGTAGGTAATCAAAGGCATGCCAAGAACCTGCATTATTTAGGGTAGTTTTCTGACTAACTAGTAATAAATGAAATTTCTCATATCTGACACTGTTGTTTCATAAACACTATTTTTTATTGAGACAAAATATTTAGACATTTTTATTGGCTACATTATAGTAATTGAGTACATGTGTACAGTGTATAATAATTAGATCCAAGTAGTAAAAATTTCCATCTTTTAAAAATTAATCACTTTTATGTGTTAGAACTTTTAGGTCTTTCTGGTCATGGGGAAATATATCATACATTGATTTAACCAACAGTCACCTTTTTGAGCAATAGAGAAGCTAAAACTAATTCTAGGGTTCTGATATTCTGGTGTCTCTTATTCTTTTTAGCACATCTTCATTTTATTCCATCCACACATTTTGTTTTTTGTTATCACTCCCTCATCTCCATCTACTGTAAAACTAACTCTTTAGGTTCCCAAAATGAATGAAAACATATGGTAGGTGTTTTGTGTCTGGCTTCTTTTGCTCAGTATAATGATTGAATTCTACCTATGGATCCAAAAATGACAGAATTGCAAAGAATTTTATAAAAAGCAACACTTCATATACAGTTTTCTTTATAGATGTGGATAGAAATTTAGTCTGAATGAATATTTTGCTTATTATGAAGAGTGATCCAATTTTCTCTTCTAGTCCCTAACCTCTGTGGTTACATGGGTGATAGACTATTTATCAAAGACTTATACATATACATATATACTAATACAAGCCAATAAATGGCCCTACTATAATACAGGCCCTACTATAATGTAGCCAATAAAACTAATACAAGTTTTTTTGGGGAGGGGAGTGGGTCTAAGTTACCTCAGTCAAGATGACTGTTTCTCAGTCCATCCATTTAACTTCAAATTTAATTTTTAAAAAGAATAATGGAGGAATATTTCCCTGTATAAATGCACCACACTTTGTTTATCCATTTATCTATGGAGGGACATCTACTCTGTTAACAGTTTCTAGCTTTTATGAATAGAGCAGCAATGTAGTTTTGAAGTATAACTTCATTGCTTCTGGTTTCTTGGTGCCTATAAATCAACATCCTATAAACATCCATGAGAAGTTTTTTTTTTAATAAGCAAGTGTTTCAACATAATTTAGACAAATGTCCAAAAGTATAATTTTATTATTATATGGCAAGAAAATATTTATCTTTGTTAAAAACTTCCATCCATCTCTGAAAGTGTCTGTACATTTTCCTTCCCATTATAGAGTACAGAAAACTACTATTGCTCTGCACACATACACCATTCTGGCTTTCTATAGGATACCATGGACCAGGAATCTATAGCTTATTTAAGATGGGTTTTATAATTTATGTATATACATTCTTAGTTTGTTCAGTTTGGTTAACTGTTTTCTTTTTGCCACAATCTATGAATTTTATAGGTATCATTTCTGCAAATAGTCAAATAGACCTTTAGGGCTTAATGTTTAGCCTTATTCTCTTTGCCCTGCCCTTCCAGATTCCTTAGTATTTCCCTGTAACAGGCAAATGCTCTGTTTATTAATTTTTTTCCATTTCTTGGTATTCAGGCAGAAATGTTCTTTTCTGTGTCTACTATACTAAACCACAACTGTTTGAAAGGATTGCTTTTTTTTTCATACATAAAACTCCAATTTGGTACTTTCTTAATTTATTTTATTAATTAATTGTTTTATTTACTTACATCCCAAATGTTGTCCTCCTTCCAGGTCCCCACTCAGCTCTGATAGTGTATCCCCCTCCCCTACATTCTACTCCCTGGCACATCAAGTCTCTATAGTTTAGGAAAAATTTTCATATTTTGGATGGGGTTTTTCTGATTTTCATCACTTGTTTTAATGGACAATTTCATTTTCTGATTAAATATCAATATAATGAACACACTATACTATTTCTTAAATAATTCCTATATCTGATTTTTATAAGTTGTTAACCATTTTCTTTCATTGAAGTCATCACCATCTTGAATTTGGTAAAAAGTCATCAAAATGTCATTTACATATAAAATATAAACTATACTTTTAGAGTAGTGTTTGGTTTTAATGTGTTGTAGGCATTTGTTCTTGTGTTAGAAGATTCTAAGTCCTGTTTGAGTTTTTACTTAACAAATAGTCACTTTGATTTTGTATGTCATGCATATTCTCCTTTCCATGTGGACTGTGATCTCAATAATACTCAGAAGAATAACTTGATTATTATATATAGTTACTACACACAGCTATTTTTCAATCCTTCCAATTGTATGCCTTTGAAAGGAAAGAGGAGACCTGGGTTCATAAACATAGTGAGGTTTCCTGTATCATATCTCTTACTGAAGATATACTATTTTTACCAGTGTCATCCTTATACACCCAACCCTTCTCTGGTTTTGGTGTGAGGTTGTAAGGAACAAAAGATTTGCAGCCTAAGCCACTTGGTATAAAGTAACTGCCCTGTGAAGAAAGGGAGTGTTAAACCTTGCAGGATAGACATAGTTTCCTGCCCAGCTTATGTTCAGGCTGGCTTTTAATAAGTTGCTTGGACATTAAGTTTAGGGCTTTCCTGATGTCACAGGGGTTCCCCTTGGGTCTACAGGAGGAACAAGGCTATCTAGGTTGTCACGTGTTTATTGGCAAAGTGTGGCAAAGTGGTAGGTATTGGGTGGCTGTCCCTGGGCGATATGTGGGGCTTACTGATATGATACTTCTGAACAGGAGTCCTAGTGCAGTTCACATTTCTCTTATTGCATTTCAGAATTCTTTTTCTTTTCTTTTTACTTTACTTTTACCATTTCTAATGTTTACAGTTATGCTTAGCAGACTGGAGAAGAGATGAAAAGATCTATGTTATCTTTCCTGCAAAAGAATTCAAACAAGTTTTAAAAGATCAATTTAGGTGAACAATAATTTTGTGTCTGGAAGTGTGAGGTTAACTCTCACTGAGTCTTCTTAGTTATTGTGTGAAACCAACAGACCGTAAATAAACTTTATCATCAAAATTTCCAATTCTTATTTATTTAGAAAATTTTTTTAATTATTAAAAATCTCTTAACATGATTAAACTAAGACTTAAATTGTTCCATTTAATTAAAAGTTCCATTTAGTTCACTTATAATTAATAAACATTTTATCAGAAATTGTTTACATTAATCAACATTATAGCCATAACCAATCTACTACCCTGCTAACCCAGAGTGACTCATAATTTACTGTTCTGTTCTTCAGGTAAAAGTTATGACTATCTATATGCTTCTAACTTTTATGTTCCACTGGTATATATTATATTGACATATTATTTCTTTATTGAGTGAGAAAATAAGTTATGCATGAACAAGTTGAATGCTAAGTATGTTTTTCAAGCAGCTATTGACTTTATTATTTCTCCTTTTGATCATCACTATGATGCTCCATGTATATACTACCAGTTAAACAAGTGCACATTTACAAACCAATATGATGACCATTTTCAAACATTTTTGGAAGTTCATTGGTATAATATCTGTAGTTCCTGCCTCAACTTATCGGGCTGTTAATAAAAATGCTGATGATTAGACAATATAAGATTAGAATTCTCAAAAAATTTCCCATTATGTAGTTTGTTTCTAGTAATCACAGTAACTGGAATAGGAGAAGTTATATTCGTAGATATGTTAATAAGTGGAGACAGGTATAACCATTAATTTTTAATTATATTTTATGGTATAATATATTATTAATTTCTTGAGAATTTCACAAATGTTCTGATTATATTAACCCACTTCTCTTAATTCCTCTAATATCTATCCTTTGTTTTTCCTACCACTTCTTAACATTTTGTACTCTTTAAAAACAAGACTAGGATTTTCAATTACTGCTGTGCAAATGCTCATAAATACATATCATCAAAGAATACAGCAGAACAAACAAGGACCGAGTCTACTTCCCCTATAAGCCACCAATTATCCAGAGCACTTCAGCTAGAAGTGGGTTCTCATGAGCCTGTTTACTCTAAATTCTGGAATGTTTACTGTTTTAATTTCATTCAAGTCATGTTTAAGCAACCACAGTTGCCATGAGTTCTTGAGTCCACTGGACCTGTCATATCCAAAACATACATTTTAACTTGTTTTTTTGTTTTTTGTGTTTTTTTTTTAACCTACCTCTGTGTCAAACAATTTTCCAGACATCTTGTGAGACAACTTCTGAGTCCTGTGTGTGAAGGTGTTTCATTTATGGCTGTTTATTCCGCAGACATTTATTCTTTGCACTTTGGCCAGTTGTTATTTTCTTTTACAACCATCATCCACTGTACAAAGGAATTATTCTGAGAACTACATTAATCTATGTATATAAAGATAAAAACTTGGGAGGAAGTATGATGCTATGTCTATTCAGGAAAAAAATCTCAAACACTACAGATTATGGTTAATAATAATGAACAGGAAATATGTTATTAAAATAGAAATAAATAAAAAATAATAAACCAAAGAGTTGAATATTTGAAAAGATAAAATTGGTAAATCCTTAGCAAAATTAACATAGAGAATACCCAAAATTAAAATTAAAGATGAAAGGAAGCACTATAATATATAAGATACTGATTAAACTTAGATTATCATGGATACATACTTTAATAATGTATATTCTAATAAGTTGCATAAAAGAGCTTAATATCTAGACATATATGATTTACCAACATCAACTACTTGAGAAAACGTTGCACCCAAGAGGGTTCTACAGAATTTGTGAAACTCATTATTTGGGTATGATTTGGATATAACCAAAAGTGTTATAAAAAGTTAAAAATGATCATAAAGAAAAATAGATTATAGTTTCTCAGTAATCATATTTTACTTTTATTGATGACTCATTATGTTATTTAGTAATTAAAATTAACAAAATTAGATAACAAGTTCTAAATCAATAATATGGACAGATGTGTAGTTTTGATATATTGCTAATGGTTTGTGAACATTTCCAATATGTGTTAACTGCTTCGTAGCAGCTCATTAGGGGTTTGATGTTTATGTAAGTTAAAAAGTTTTCTCCTCTCTCAGATACAATTATATAACTATGATTGTACAAGGAAATCATTTCTCTTCATCTGTCCTCTTTATTTATGAAATATTACTTCTAAATGTTCTCTTTGATTTTAATAAACAGATTCTCATTCACTTTTTTAAATTTAAATAAGTACTTCAGGCAGAAGTTTTTTGTTTGAGTCCATCTTTATCAATTATAAAATGATCACTCCAGTTTCAGGTGAAAAGCTACATTCTCTTTCAGTCAGGAAATATTGTACATAATCAGTTCAATTTAATGTGTGCTATCTATGTGTCTAGGACATGCTGAGCATATGCAAGCAAAATTGAAATTGGCACTTCGTGTGGTGTCTCAAGTAACAGGAAGTGATAAGTTTCACTTTTTAAAATTCTTGTTTGGTATCTTACTCTTTTGTTGCCATAAATAAATAGTTACAAAATTATTTGACCATAACTAATACTCTTTTTGGGAGTTGCTAGTTTTATTAACAGCCATAGTAATTAGTTTTATAATTGTCCAAAGTTTAGCATTAGAAAAATTCAAATTTTCTATTTAATACTATAGAGAATCAAATTCAATATATATGATTTATAGTAAATATTAAATATTATATTAAACTGTACTGATTAAAGGATCATATCAAAATAAACAATTGCTATTTTTGAAATATAACACATTCATTTGAAAGACAAGAACCTGATGTGGTTATCATTATTTCTAGTTACGTTCTCTTTGAACGTATGCTATATGTGACTGGATATTTACTAGGTAGTCAAACGTGTTCATATTAGGACACTCTTTCAGTATGTCTGTGATGTCATGGCATTGCACTTATTTTGTTAGCTGGAATATTTTACCTTAGAATGTTTAGATATTTTAGTATTATATTATTTAAGGTATATATTAATCTACAAAGTCAGAGCATTTTGCTAGGGTGACTATCTTGACTTAATCTTCCTCTATTATTTCAGTTATGCTATATAAATACTGTAGTTATTGTTATGACGATATATGAATCATTCAAAGGTTATGTTTACTCTTCTAGTTAGAGTTTCCTTTCTGACAAACTACCTCACTAAAACAGCTTTATGGATAAAGTATGTAATTTGACTCATGGTTTCAAACGCTTCCATCTAGGATTGGTCAGCGCTATTGTTTCTGTCTCCTAGTGATGCATTGAGACTAAACTTGGTCACCTTGTGGTGTACAAGACACACAAAAGAGGAAAGGAATGAGTGCAAACTTTTCAGGGCATGGCTGCAACATCTAAATCCTCCACTGAGGATCCTCCTCCCACTTGTATTCATCAGGAGATTAATCCATCCATTAGTTCAGAGTGCTCTGGATATATATAGTCATCTTTCAATTCTCACTGACAGAATCCAAGCTTGAACACAGGAACTTTTATTGAAGACACTTCTTATCCAAAACTCCACACTTACCATAAAATAACTGACTAGTTTTACTTTATTTTACTTCAAATAACAATGATAAAATACTTTTTATGAGTAATCACATATCCAAAATTCTGACTTTATTTGTAGCATAGAAATATCTCATTACTAGAAAGGTTAGTTAAAAAATTACAACTTTCAGAGTAAAGTAGATTTATTTATACAGAAATTATTTACATATTTATTCATATGATAAAGAGGTAAATTATCAAAAAGAATAAATATTTCAACATATTCTTTATATAAATTTACAATTTCCTTCCTACCATACAGGGATTGACTTAAAGAATCATGGGTGAAAAGCATAACCCCCAGTCACAGACTTGTTGGTAACTGGAAGCTTAACCGTAATACTCCCTTAATCACAATACTTCCCTTCTTTCCCAGCATCACTCTAGGTATATTTAGTATAGTTCCTTTTACATGATAAATTAGATCCAGCTATCAAGAATGAAAAAATAGGGCATACTAAATGGCAAACACACACACACAAAAAAAAACAAGTAAAAAACCCCAAACTTTGTGACTAGAAAAATAAGACAATATAGCTGTATGTAAATATAATAAGGATACTGGACTTATAAAACCAATTATTTCAAGCAGTGATTAATAGGCTAAAACTCTAATGGGAAAATCAACAGCAGACTAGAACACAGAAACAATACCATTAAAAATATGGGGAAAATGAAAGATGAAAGGCACAGTAAGAATTACTAGAAATCAGCAACACTATGAAAAACATGAAGAATGTATCTGATGGGATTTTTAGCATACTACACATAGCTGAAGAACAAACTGATGAGCTTTGTATACCACAATAGACCTTCTTAAACAGCATGAAATAGGAAACATAAAAAAAATGGTGCTTAATAACTGGGGGACAACTCCAATGGAACTGTGTTCAATAGAAATAGGAGAACATAAGAAACACAGACAATTATTCAAGTGATGACTGAAAAATTCTGCTAAGATCTGATCGTAGACTACATGCTCAGGTCCTTAAAACAAGCAGGCTACATGTTTAAAAGAGCAACAATTGAAGTATAATATTCACAAATGCAGACAAAAAATTAACAAAACAAGCTATAAGAAATAATTCCCTTTGTCAAGGGGAGAACCAGGTACAACTTATACCTGACAAACAAGAACAGAGCAAGTGAAAAAACTGAAGTACTGAGAAAGAATCACAAACAAGCCTTCAAGCTAGAACTCTACACCTTCTCAGACAGTTTAGAAATTCAAAGACATTTTAGAAAAATGTTGCTATTGGACTTGACTTGCATAAAATGTTAAAAGATTTTTAAAAAAATAAAAATGGCACAGGTGAGCAAATTGTATCTGCATCAAGTGAACAAGACCAATAGAAGCAGACAATCCAGAGAAAATTCTTCAGATTATATGGCTTAATTTTAATTGAGCTAACAAATAACCATATATTTAAAGGAATGACAATGATATCCAATTATTATATCTTCCCATATATAATGCACATATGCTTCTGCATGCTTATGCATAAGTAAAAAATAGTATCAATGATACAAGAGAAAGGGGGCATTAAACTTTCCTTATTTTTCTGCTTTTCTTTCTCTCAGTTTTTGGTCTTCCTTTTCTTTCATAAGGTATGCTTGCTCCACCATGAACCATATAGTGTGATACGAAGGCTTAGTTAGACTAGGTGTAAATATATATTACAAACCTAAGGGCAAGCACCAAATATTTAAAACAGAAGTATAACTAATGTGTAAAAGCAGAAGAAAATTGAATCACAAAATATTCAAAACCCAGAAAAGTAGCGAAAGAGTTAACCTTCAACAAAGAACCAGAGCATCAATAAAATAGAGACTCAAAGGCTGAAGATAGATTGATACACATGAACTTTTTAAAATATGATAGAATAGCATTACAGCTCAGTGGGAAAATATATTTTTGTAAAGAATGTCACTTGCTTATATGTCTTAAAAACACAGGCAAAAAATAATCCCAGCAATATTCAGTTGAAAATTAAAATTTGATCGAAGTCAAAAAGACCGATAAGTGTGTTTTAACTCCTGCTGCAATACCAAAACACTAGGAGTGGCAGAGCAAGCAGCAAGAGGTTACTTTCTACTGTTGGGGATGACTTGAAGCCCATTATGAAAGTATGAGCTGAGGTATTTTGTGTGATAAATCCTTCTGTAAGATGGCAGGGGAAGGAGAGAGAAGAAGCAGCTCTCTTGTCTGTATGTGTCTTCCTACAGGAAATCAACCTTGCTAATAAGGTCCTTGTGTTCATAATCACAAGGTGGGAATCTTGACTCTCTTCCAGAGATGGATAGTTAAATACTTTATTCTAGATTGTTCATTGGGCTCTTCAAAAACTCTGTCAGAATTAGGGCCCCACTACACCACCAGTGGTGCTATTTGCAGGCATAAAGACAAAAGAGCTTCCAGTATATTTCTGAGGTGAACTCAATGTTGAGAGGTAAATTCTGAAAATAGACTCCTTTGGGCCATCTGACTAGTCTATCTTACAAGATAATTAAGAATTTCAGAATACATATACATTGAAATGCTGCTTAGAAAATACACAAAATATATAAGAATATAATGTCCAGCAAGGAGTATGGAAACAAATAACAGAAAAAATGACAATGACTACTTTAGTTTCACATGAAGGAAATCACCAAGTACTCTAGAAGAGACATGTATTCCTTCAAAGATGCCCACAGGTAATTAGTTGATATGCTAGAAAAGAAGAATGATAGTCACTATATTCATTAGGTAGAAAAAATTTGACTACCAAAAACTTGACCTCCTAAAGTCTGAGTGTTTTTTGCAGATAATAACGCAGATGGATCTATATCTAAGAGTAATACAAAATAGTGATTTCAGTTTAATCAAGTGGTCTTCAACACATTCTTTGTCCATGTATGTGTATATGATAAAAAATATTATATCTCCTGAAACTTCATATTATAACATTTGCCCATATGTGACAGCACTCAGGGTTGGAGCCCTAGAGAGTTTATTAACTAGATGAACCCATTAGTGGAAAGTGTTCTTGAATACAATTACTGCCCTCACAAGTATCTTGGAGAGAGTTTACGCCTCCTTTACCCTGACACATGACAACAGTAAGAAGTATAGAGTCTATGAAAGGAAGATTGGACCTCATCTGAGCTGGCCCCTGTTGACAATCTCACCTCCATACCCTAACTTACAGAGCTGGAATAATTAAATCTTGTCTTTATAAGCCTTAAAGTCTAGGGCAACATTGCCACAGTACCGTGAACTGACCAAGCTGTGCTCTGTGAAGAACAAAGGCTATGTAAGGGCTGACTGGTCGCTCACTATATGCACATTTTAGCTAAACACTGCTTCTCTTCCCTCTTCTAAAAGATTAATACTTTAAACTCAATAAGAACATCAAATTATGCAGCCGGGCAGTGGTGGCACATGCCTTTAATCCCAGCACTTGGAAGGCAGAGGCAGGCAGATTTCTGAGTTCAAGGCCGGCCTGGTTTACAGAGTGAGTTCCAGGACATCCAGGGCTATACAGAGAAACCCTGTCTCTAAAAACAAAAGCAAAAACAAACAAACAAAATAAAACAAAAACAAAAAAAGAAAGGAAAAAAAGAATGTCAAAATACTTATTTTAATAAGAGTCCACATGAACATTATATAAAAGGATAATTATTAAAGTGGAGATGAATTTGCCATACTGAGTATTTAGGACTAGAATCATTGGAAAAAAAACAAGGTGGAATGAAGCTTTTGTTATGTTTGATAGAACTTACTAATTTTTTCTAAACAATGGGAAATTAGTTACTGTAGTCAAGACACTAATGGTATGCAATACAGGTAAAAAGGGAAATTATGATAGGTTTAAGGTAAAAGTAATATTTGGCTTCAAATGACAGAAGAAACAAACACAGTGGCTGAAGCAATTATATTTCTATATTCTTGAATCTGGAGAAAGGCAAGGTACAGGGTCTGTGATCCATTGACATTCCTCTTGTGTTCTCAAAGTGATACTAAACCAACAGCTCTCACTTCTGTGCTGAAATTAGTAGGTAAAAGAAGAGTATGTGTGTAGTCCATGTTGAATGTGTTTATCTTTTTTAAAAAAAAAAAACAAAAAAAAAACAGAGCAGTGCCATGTGGCTAGCACTCCTCAGATCTCTTCTCTTTGACCTGGGTAGTCTAGACTCATTCATGTGATTCCTCCACCTGGTCACAGGACTGGAAGTCTGAGGAGAGAGGTCTTGTGAGCAGCACTAACATTTATCTGATCCCTTAGAAAAGGACTTCTGTCTACTTTACAGGCATTGGTTGGAGCAGAAGTAAGAGTAGAAGTATTAGGTAGACATCTAATAATGCCTAGAGAAATCAGACTTTTGTTTCTAATTTAAAAAGTAATTTACAATAATTGAAAGTATAGTTTAGTGATGAAGCATCTGGATTTGGTGCCCAGTACCACAAATCCCCTCCAAAAGAGGAAAGAAGAAATACAATTTATAAAGAATGATTCTGATTTTTAAAACATGTTTAGTGTGTAAAGTACACATACCTTTACTTATGAAAGTGTTTTGATTTGTATTAAGGAAATAATAGCTATCAATTATGTAAGAAAAGATAGCTTTAAATTGATTTTTAAGGATATATAAAAAATGCACTGTATGGAAAATAGAAAAAAGTTTTATAAGATGAAGTATAAACTATAAAAGTATAAACTTGAAAGATTTTGCTACACGTGCAGAAATAGTTCAGATGTGTAGACCTCCATTGTCAGCTCATCAGTAATCTTAGTGTCTCAACCACCCAAATCTCTCTCCATTCACCATATAGTTACAAGGACTATGTAAGTGAAGTGGGAAACATCACATAATCCTTGCTCAGCAAATGTACTGCTTCACTTGGAAACATCTAGAGATTAAACACAGCTAGAGATTTGACTTTCACCTGTTGTGGCCTCTACAGTACCACCTGTGCTCTGGAGATAGTGCAGGATGAACAGTACAATACAAATGCCCTTCCTATCTATGTCTTCCAGTTGACAGAGTTGGTAGCCTTTAGATAAGATGAATACTAGATGTACTAAATAGTTGAATAAATTCTATTGTAGTTGACACAGACTGTATCTCCCTTATAAAGTAATAGTTTTCCAGGGCTGCACCTGTATGTGTTTACATGAATTGTATTGCTCTGATATGTTGGTCTGCTAGGTGTCTAGTCAGCTCACACTGAGGTTTTAAGTACTTTTTAGAATTATAGACAGAATGAGGCTTTCATTTTACTACTATTATTTTTAAGACACATACAGACACGTATGCAAACATTAAAGTTTAACTATAGCCCTGATTCAATTTAAAATCAATTTAAACTCATTAAAAAATTATAGTGATAACCTTCATGCATACTTGAAAATAAAAAACAGGTCATGGTCCTTGGCAGTGCTTACAGCTCATTCTGAATCAGTAAGCATAAATGGACACTCAGAGGCTAGCTATCTTTTATTTAATGTCATTTGGTTTTCTTATTAACTTCTAGGGACAGGGACTTTTCAATCTTTTCTGAAACTTAAGACAGGTGGAAGGTCGAACTCTAAATGATGGCAAACTTGGCAAGATTTCTGACTGGCTTATTTATTACCTACATAATGCAGAAGTAGAAAGCAGTGTGCAGAAGTCTACACACTGGTGCTGGTGGCAAAAATAGGGCTGTGTGCACTACTGATTCCCATATTTCAGCAGTCTGAATATACTTCTAAAGACATTTTTTAAATTAAAATTTTAAAACAAGCAGAACTTCATCCTTAAATATATCCGGGCTCTGCCTGTCCTGCTTATACCAGGGGAACATCTGGACTGAATATTTGAAATCCTTATATTAGTAACCTGAGGGCCAACAAGTCAGCATACATGATAAGATTCGATGAATCATTCACGTCCGAGAGTCAAGCTTATTCATTTTGGAGCTATTGAAGTGGACATGGGTCTTTCATAGAACACTATCACGAAATATCTTCCAGTTCTCAAGACAGATTGAGCTAAAAAGCATATTATCTGAGAATCATTTTCGAAGGTGTGAAAAGGAATGCCAGGCAACAGCACAGAGGGAATCCTGGGCTTTCTAAACTGTGGTTTGTCTTGACAGAATTTCAGCCATTTTGCGTTTACAAGATATTCGAAGGATGACATTATTACTTGGATTTTTTTCCCTATACTGATATTTAGGTGGTATTTATGAGCAAATAAAAGTTTACCTTCCTCAAATACAATGATTAACTTCATTGCATTTGCTATGAACACAAAAATTAAGGTATAATTTAAAATGGTTAATGAAAGAATTAAAAAAAAAGGCAAATTTCTCCCCAAACAGTACAAATAAATCTACTTCCCAGCTGTCAGGCAGGTTCAGGCTTTGAGAGAGTTGTGCTTCCGTGATTATTCTTACTCCAAGGAAAGTCCTTTGAGTGTGAGCTGCAATTAGCCTTATTGTGCAAAGTAATAAAGGCACAATCCAGAGACATAACCTCTCTGGTTAGATTTCAAAACTCATACTCATTTCACAATTCTCCTCTCTCTCTCTCTCTCTCTCTCTCTCTCTCTCTCTCTCACACACACACACACACACACACACACACACACACACACACACATAAATACACACACACACATAAATACACACACAACACACACATACACACACACACATGCACAGTCTTTTCCATTTTGATAAAGCATGTTAAAGAAGTTCTCATGGTACTATGGTAAAGAGTTGAGGGACTTCTGCCTAACAGAGAGGGAAGAAGTAAGAAAAAACATCATCCAGAGGACCGAATGCTGCCAACAACCACTAAATGAGCTGGGACATGAGTCCTGCCTGTGTAATGCCTCAATATGGAAGCAAAACTTCCTGATCTCTTTAAGCATAGTATTATAAATGATATAAAATAAAGCCAACACAACTCTGTAGCATTTCTAACACATAGCAGCAGTGAAGTTATTAATGTGTATTATTTAAGCAGATAAGATTATAGAAAATCAATGTTACGCGTAAGCACTTGATAAAACTCCCATGTTCTTATGTCTTCACCACTCACTGTTCCATGGCTATAAACCGCTGACAAAGAATTATTGACACATGGCAACTTCCTGCTATCTATCAGGTAAAGTTTTGCAAACTAGATGATCGGGAGAATTAAAGTTTGCAAGTGACTTACTGAAAAAGTCCTCTTAGAGAGACATGTTAAAAACAACATGGCAAGGGAATGCATGGGAGCAGAAACAATAGCTTGGCAAGTGGGAGGTCTTTGGCTTGACTCCCAGAATCACAAAAAGTACTCCAAAAACTGATAGAACTTTCTTTCATATGAGGTAATACTAATCTACATATAGAAAGGTAGCAGGGGCCTGGTAACATGGAACTTCATTCCTTCACTTATTTGTCCCCAACAAATACTAGGCTCTTCTCATCCCATGCCATGATATGCCCCTCCCTTTATGAAACTGGTTGTCTAGCATGGAAGACAGAGTTGTTAAACAAGTTGCTCACCACATGTACACACAAAATATATCCATCAACGTGAGTTGATAACAGTGCCTTAGAAGATGTGACTGATGGTCTGAGGAGCTTTCTTCTGGTGACAGCTATATCTGAGCAGACTAGTTGGTATGTGTTTTATCAAAGTAGATGCTGAAGATGGTGTAAAGAGATAGAGCTTTGCTTGATCTGCAGGTAGGTCTGCTATAGGAATCACATCTACAACTTGCCTGTGTAATATAACGAGAGAGGAATATGCCTGCATAAGCACAGAGTGATTGGCTTCATGGTTGGACAATTGAGTGAGATGTAAAATTCCAAGAACATTTTCCTGTTTTTTCTTCTGGGGAAAGATGTCAGGTGTCTAAAGAGTTTTTGATAAGAGAATGACAGGGACAAAGTGAATGAAAGTCATACACACAAACACAGCAAATCACATATGAGGTACTCTGAATAGTATAGCTAGAGTGTGCATGACAACACCCATGAAAAAATTCACACTGAAGTATAGCTGAGATAGCTCTGCCCCAGTGTATGTACCTGCCCTATAAAATCTGCAGAGTGTGGTATCTAAGCACTTACCAATTCCTTCCTTGTACTGGCATTTGCCAAGATAACAGTATGTTCATGAAGTCTTGAAAGAAGCTTTAATAAAATTCTTTAATTAAAAATATTTTTTAGTTTATAACTTAAGGCATTATTTAGTAGGACTATAGATAGCAAAGTTAACATCATCTAGCCATGAACATGAACTCTTAAGACATTCTTACAGTAATACTAAGAGTAACAAAAGGTCTAAGTAGTGTGCAAAGTCAAATTTGGGACTGGAATAACCTTGTTAAGTGAATCTGTTCCCCTTATGCCTCTCGTACATTTAACAATCCATATTTTAAAAATTAGTTCCAACATATTTTATTCCATGTTTCTTAAAATTACTACTCATGATGAAATATATGCCCCCTGTCTCTCATTGAGGAGTACTCTGTTATTTGGTTTTGCAGTTTAGAAATTTCCTGGGAAATTTGTTATTTGTGCCTTGCCAACTTGAGTAAATTTTGGTGTTGTTTTTGAAAATGTCTGTGTGGTGAAGTGATGTTTGTCCCTTTTGCTGTGTCAGTTTATAATCTTTTTTCTTAGAAACCAGGTGTTTTTGGAATTCATATCATTTGGATGGTGGTGTTGTGCCAGTTAAGTTCTGTACGTTCAAGGTTCCATATCCAGGGCTTAACAAGCTCTTTGGATTCTCCCTCACCTGTTGAGTGATAGGATTTTTTTCCATTAGATTTTGGTTAAGTTTCTATCAGTAACTAACTGGGGAGAGATCTGAGGAGCACAGAGTAATTAGTGGGTTCTGAGAAGGTGTAAGAATAAGCAGTAAACAAAACCTCCTTGCCCGAGAATCCCTCAGATACCTAGCAATTTTTGGTATCTGCATTTTTATATTACTCTTCTGCGATTATCTTTGGCATGCTGAACACATGTGATTTCTTCTATTTAACATTTTTGTGGTAAGCTATTTGTCTGTATTTATGCCCTGGATGCCTTAAAGTAAATGCCTATCTGTAACCTCTTAACTTTTGCATTTTAGAGGTATGCTAGCTGCTACTCATGGCATGTATCATTTAAAACATGTTGGCACCCATGCATGCATGCACACATACCTCTGTGTACATACACAGACATGTATGTAAGCATTTAAGGAGGATTTTTTTGGACTGCAAGTATAATATTGATTTATAGAAACTGTTGTTTTTGTTCATTTTACTTTTCTTGCCGCTTTTGAAGGCTACTTATTTTTAATTCCCTTTTGGTTAGTGTACACCAAAATGATATATATTGTACACATACGTATGTATATAGTTGTTCTTTCTTATTTTTCCATTACCACCTCACCTCCTACATATTCCCATGCCATATCTTTCTGGCCTGTTTTTGTCCCAAAATATTTACCCCTCTGCTTTCATGACATATATATTCCCTTATTCTCTCTTACTCCATACTCCTCTTTTTAGACTGTTCCATTCCCCTCGCTCAATATCCTCTTTTCACTCCCATGAGCTCTCACTCACATACACATATGCACACAAATGCACATACATATATTTGAAACATGCACACATATATATGCTTATTTACATATATCTATATATATATGTGTGTGCCTAAATCTACATTCAACATCAGAGATAAATTAAGATGTTTATCTGTCTGAGTATCACATATTTCCCCTAGCATAATAATGTCCCATTCCATTCTCATGTATGATGTAATTTTATTTTTCTTTACTGTTAAAAATTAATCATACTTATATAATAAAAGTTTATTCATTCTCCTGTGGATAGAATATTTCCACTAGTTATATAGCTTGGCTATAGTGACTAATAACTCATAAACTCAAATAGGCAAGCATGTGTGTGATAGATTGATATAGAATCATTTGAGTCCTATTCCTTTATGTTGACATTGTCTCCAATGTGATCCTTTATAAATATATTATCAGAAGTTTTACAAATCATATGAGAATTTCAACTTTAGTGGTTTTAGAAAACCCAGTGCTGAAATCTATTGTGTACATACCAATTTACATTTCTT
Organism: Mastomys coucha; assembly: GCF_008632895.1. NCBI lineage: Eukaryota > Metazoa > Chordata > Mammalia > Rodentia > Muridae > Mastomys > Mastomys coucha. The sequence continues at coordinate 58,532,662 of NW_022196912.1, forward strand.
CCAGCAAGCAGATAGGGTTCTCTACCCCATGTCCTCAACAGCATTGCTTGCTTTGGTGTTCTTGTTAGTCATCATTCTGAATTGAATCAGATTCAAACTAAGAAAACTTCGAGCTTGTACTTCCTTGATATCTCAGGATGCTATCTTAAATATTTTCTAGAAATTACAGTTTTTCATTTAGGAATCACCTCTTATATTCTTTAGCAAAATTAGGAATTGAATGATTTGGAAATTTGTTTTGCTCTTTGTAGTTTTATATTGAGGGTAGTAACTACATGTCTGTTGTAAGTCATTGAAGGTTTCACTTTCTCTGTAGGATTTCACTTCACTTCACTAACTGTTTCTTTTCTGAGAAGAGCATTTTATTTTCATACAGCAACATGCCTATTCCTTTATGTTGAAGTTGTCTCCAATTTGATCCTTTATAAATATGCTTCAAATCTTATATCGAGGCTTTTGATGCATTTTGAATGTATTCATACAGTGTGAAAAGGTATGTCTAGTTCAACTCTTATGCATGTTGATTTCCTGGATTCCTGGAACGGTTTGTATTAGAGAATATTTTTATTCTTTCCCTAAGAGATGCTCTACTCATTGCAAAAACATAGGATGCCTGTCTCTGTGGTGTTATTCTGAGACCTCTTTACCATTCTGTTCATTTAATCTGCTTTTGTGTAAACACTGTGCCGTTTTTGTAACTATATGTCTATTGTATAATATGAAATCAATACTGAAAAATATCAGATTTTCCCTTTCTGATCAAATGGTTTGGTGTTCAGGATCTGATACTTTCATGTGAATTGTATAATTGTCATATTCTACTTTTATAAAGATTGTTACTAGAATTCTGTGTCTGCAGATTTTCTTCTGTGTGGTAGCCTTTTTTTAAAAAAAAATATTAATTTTGGAGATCCATGAGCATGGGTGGTTATTCCATCTTCCTGTCTTCTTTTTTCTTTAGTTTTCTAACATCTTAGTTCCAGAGTTCTTTTACTTCCTTCAGCTCACTTATATACTTTACTTTTTATACAATTTAGAATGGAAGGCTTTACCTGATTTCTTTGTTTGGCAGGTCATATATATACATACACAAACACACACATACACACACACACACACACACACACACATATATATATATATGTATATATATACACACACACATATATATATACATATATGTATGTATATGCTATTGACTTATTTCTATTATTTTAATCCTGTATCTTGCTACTTTCCTAAATTTGTTTATAATATCTAAGGTGAGCACAAAAGTAAAGATGGAAATAGAAGGAAAAGAGAATAAAATGCGTAAAAAAAAATCCAAATATTTAAAAGTGAATAAAAAGAAAACGCTTTTTTAAATAAGGTTATTGAAAAATGCTGCTAAAGCTATAATTAAAAATTGAAAACAAATAGGTGCAGAGGGGAAGAATAAAAATAAAGAAAAGAAAAAGAAAGTGGGCGTTTTCAAACAGTTCTTTGTCCTCAATTCAATGTTATGTTTGATAACAGTTGAGGAGTCCTTTGTTTCATAAATAAATTAAGCAAAGTAAAAAGTTCTCTGATAGGCAGCCTTCAAAGTGAATTCTTAGTGTCTCCAACTTGCTTTTGTGAATAATTTTTTCTGTAGATTCACATGTGAACTTCTATTCAGTCCAGGGTAGGTAAGATGTCTCTGTGGATAAAGACTCTTGGCAATATGAGATCCAACCACAAAATTCACACCTGGAAAAAAAAAGAACTGACTCTCAAAAACTGTCTCCTGCTCTGTTCATATGCATTCCTCCCAGACACAAAATAAATGAATGCATGTAAAAGGGAGGGGGAGGGTTCTGAATCATCAGAGGTGGACTTCTTCCTGCACTCTGGCCTTGGCACAGAAAACTTAGACTCATGGAGAGGCTGTGAGTTACTAAAAATACCCAGAACACTCTAGCTTTACACATGTTCCTTTATCTACCTCCAGTTATAGGCACACCTATCTCCCAATAAAATAAAGGGTTTTATCTGACTTGTCTACCTGCCAGAAGGCATTTCTAAATGCAAATAATGGGTATAGCTGTATTTTAGTACAGCTAATGTTCCTGAGGAAAAAAATAATAAAATATTAAAAATCACATGTGATACTTCCCTTCTAGTCACTCATTAGTAAAGCAGAAAGTACATTCTCTAAATATTTTTGCTTGATTAAGAGGAGCTTAAGAGGTTAATCTCCAGGCAACAAAAGTATCAGGGACATATAGACCAAAAAAAAAAAAAAGAAAATCAAGGAAGCTTTGGAATTGTTAACTACTAGTTTGAATTTCGAAGCATGTAAAATGGCCTAAAAGATCTTTTGTACCTATGAGATTTTAATATTTTTGGTAAAGTGCAAGCAAGTTTCATTTCCTCTTTGTAATATTCTACTTAAATATTCTGAATTTCAATTACTCAATTGATATGAGAAGAGAGATAAAATAGTAGGAGGGCCCCGGAGGAACCTTACATCCTAGATTGAGGCTTGGGGATGATGGATATATAAAAGAGAACAAAGGGTACTCTGGCCAGGGAAGAAGGAAGGCTAACTGAAACATTTCCCATAGCTGCTCCAAATTCAATGCCCCATTCTCACCACAGTTCTGTATCAGACAATTTTCTGTGGCTTCTACTCATCTCAGGCCCCATCTCCAGGGGCTCACAGAGATATTCCCTCCCAAAGTTCTCTCCTCTAACTCATTTTCTTATCCCAGCCCCAACTTCAACAGGCGTTTCCTGGGAATCCATAGGTCACTGCTGACAGTAAGGAAAGTAGACTAATGGCAAATCTTCACCTCTCCCTCCACTCCTCCAATTCTAATCACCTATTCTAGTCCCACTTTTTATAGCAGACTACCTCTTGTGGCCTCCCCAGTCTCTTTACCTTTACCTCCAACCATGCAAATAGGTTTCCCCCTCCAAATTCATTCCTTACTTATCCTGTTATCCTAGACATGAACTCCAGTAGTGTTTCTCTGGGAATTAATAGAAGTAGTATGCCTTAAAAGCCAGTACACAGTCTTCAGATCTTCACTTGTCCCTCCTCTCTTCTGTATCCAACATCCTCCCTCTCATCCCCAGCTCTGTAACAGACTACTGGTTGTGGCCTTACTTCATGTTCTTTCCTTATTCTCAGGGAACTAGACACACCCTGCTGGTCATCCAGATTTTCCCATCTCCTGAGAACTGCCTTAGTTCCTGTCCCCAGCCCATCTTTATTCCTAAGTGTCACCTTAAGAGCACATTTTACTCACAATGCACAATGGTCACACTTATCTTAACCCTAAAGAATTTCTACAAGGGAAAACACAACCACCACACTCTACTAAGCAACAGAGATAAGAACAGCAACCAAGAATCAAAATTCCCCTCTAAAGAAAGACAAGATCAGCTTAAATTACAATCCTCTTAAGTCCAGATGCCTAGATCCCAGTATAAAAACACAATCAATACCAGTCAGGACAACATGTTTCCACTAGAGCCCAGCAACACTACTTTATCAGGTACTAAGTACTACAACATAGCTGAAGCAAAATAAATAAATAAATAAATTAATTAATTAATTAAAAACAACAAAAATACAAAGCCTTAAAGTAGCCTTTAAGAATATATAAAAAAAAAATACCCTATTCTTACCAATAGATGGGTTACCTGGTCAAAACAAAACCAAGAAATGAAGTAACTAATTGAATTTATAAACCACGTGGATCTAACAGAACTTACAGAACACTTCATCCAAACACAAAGGATTTATTCTCTTCTCAACAACCCATGGATCTTTCTCAAAAACTGACCATACATTCACAAACAAGGGAAATTTCAACAAACCCAAGACAATTGACGCAACATTTTGTGTCTTATCAGACCATCAATAAAAAACAGAAACCAAAGAACATTTACAAACTCATGGAAATTGAACTAGTAAATGAAAATCACTACTAAATGAAAAATGGCCTTTCTAGAAAAAATAAAACAGACTTTCTAGAAATATAAAAAATGAATATATAATATACCCAAATGTATAGGACAAAACAAAGGCAGTTCTAAGGGAAGTTTATACGCCTACATGAAAAATTTGGAGAGAAACATACTAGAAACTGAACATCACACCTGAAAGCTCAAGAACAAAATGAAAAAACCACACTGAAAAGGAGAAAGCAAAAATAAGAAAATCAAACTTAGGACTAAAGTCATTAAAATAATAACAACAACAATAACAATGCAAAAAATAATGAAACAAAGAGTTAGCTTTTTGAGAAAAATTAATAAGATTGATAAAACTTTATTTAAATTAATGAAAAGGAAGAAAGAAAATCAAAATTATAAAAAAAAACTAGAAATAGAAAGATGGACATAACAAGACACTGAAGAAAGCTGGAGAATCATAAGGACATAAAATATTTGAAAATCTAAAGGGAATATATAATTGTACCAATATATACCACTTAGCAAAATTAAATAAAGATGATACAATTGATTTAAACATTCACATAACCCTTACTTAAATAGAAGTAGTAATTAAAAGTTTGCCAACCAAGAATAGGAGGAAGGATTATAGGCCTCTAAAGGGAATGGGAAGTCTATAGGAAGACCAAAGCCATGGACCGTTGTGGCTTTCAGAGTCTGAACCACCAATCAAAGAGCACACACAGGCTAGACCTAGGCCTCCTTACATATGTGCAGCTTGGTCTTCATGTGGGTCTTCAACTGGGATGAGGTGCTATCTCAAAAGCTGTTGCCTGAATGTGGGGTATGTTCTTCTAACTGGGATGCCTTGTCTTTATAGGAGAAAGGGAAGTGAGTATGGGAAAAGGATTGTGAGAAGGGGTGACAGGGAGAGCAGTATTAAGAGTGATGTCTAGTGAATAAGTTAAAAAAAAAAAACTAAATGAAATTAAAGAAAAGAAGAAATTTATGCTTTCAACTGCAAAAGCAAAGTCCCCAAGGCAAGGTGGTTTTATCACAGAATTCTAACAGATTGTCAATAATAAAACAATGCCAATTCTTCTCAAACTATTGCAAAAATTACAAACAAAAGGAACATTGCTCAGTTTGTTTCAAGAGATCAAAGTCATCCTGAGCTCAAACCACAATCTCAGTAAAAGAGAGGGGGGAGAGAGAGAGAGAGAGAGAGAGAGAGAGAGAGAGAGAGAGAGAGAGAGAGAGAGAGAGAAAATTATAGACCAATTTCCTACAAGAACATAGATGCAAAAACTCTAAATAAAGTGCTTAGAAACCAAACCCAAGCAAACATCAAAAATGTAGATCAAATAGTACTCATCCCAGAGATGCAGCAATGCTTCAATATCCATAAATACTTAAAGGAAATTAACATATAGACCAAATAAAAGACAAAACCTACATGATCATTTTCTTGGAAGCAGAAAAGGCTTGGACAAATCATAACACCTCTTTATGATAAAAGCCCTGCACCTGCAGAGATTAAGGATGCAAACCATACCTCCACATAACAAAAATAGTTTATAGTAATCCTATAGCCAACATCGACTTAACTGGAGAGTAAATCACACCAACTCCACTAAAATCAAGAACAAAGCAAGGTTGTCCACATTTTTTACACCTATTCAATATGTGCTTGAATTCTTAGCTAAAGCATATAAATGAGAAAAGTGAATGAGATCCAGAGTATACAAGTTGGAAAGGAAGAAGTCAAAGTATCTTTATTTGAAGATGTTAAGATTGTATGTATACATGACACAAAAAATTCCACTGGGAAGCTGGGCGATGGGGGCGCATGCCTTTAATCCCAGCACTTGGGAGGCAGAGGCAGGAGGATTCCTGAGTTTGAGGCCAGCCTGGTCTACAGAGTGAGTTCCAGGACAGCCAGGGCTATACAGAGAAACCCTGTCTCGAAAAACCAAAATTCCACTGGGAAACTTCTACAATTGATAAACAATTTCATCAAAATAGCTAGATACACATTTCACTAAAAATTAGTAGCTTTCTTACATAAAAATAATAGACACCTGCTAGAAAACAAGGTAGGCTCCCTACATATCTTCTCCCTGTGTTCCCCTATATCTAACCCCTCAGTCTTATCCCTAGCTCTGTGGCAAACTGCCTGTGGCAGCCATATCTGCCTCTCATTCCCATCTGCTGTGGATCCCACAGATGTGCTCCTTCTAGCCTACATTCCTTAATTTATTTCACCATCAACCCCAGCAGGTTCCCCCAGAGAAACCCAAAGGCTACTCCTGACAACAGGAGGCATTCCCTGGGAACACACCAGTGAGTCCAGGGAAGCAGGGAAGTTAATTGAAGAACTTCATGCTCCTCTTTTTCCTCAAATCCAACACCCCATGTTCTCTACCTAACCTCCTTCTCTCAACTGGTTGATTTTCCTGAATCCCAACTCTATCAGGTACTCCCTGCTAACCCATAAATAACTCCTTCCAGAGAAGCATATAGCTGTCTATAGATCTTCCCTTCTTCTATTCCTTTAATACAATCCCACTCTCATTCCCAGTGCTATAGATGAGCCTCTGAGGTGACCTCTCTTCACTTTCCTCAATCTATGGAGAAAAAAGAAGGAGCAGATCCTGATTGAACACTTGGCTCACCCCCATTCTTGTGAAACCCCTCAACCTCTAGTCTATTTCCATTTCTAACTGTTGTCTCTCTATACCCAGAAACACATTTTACAGTTTTACCTGGAACCCCAAGTGGTCACAATTATCAAATTACCAAATGAAATTTTCTAACAGGTAATACATTCTCGAAATGTTTAGAGAGGAAACAAACCAAGGAAAATATGCACCCAACAAGACAAATCAAGATATCAGCACCTAGACCTATAATAATCTCAGTGCCAGCATAAAAACATAATCAATAACACCCAGGCAACTTGTCTCTGGTAAAGAACAGCTGCTCCACTACAGCAGGCCCTGAATATCCCAATATAGCTGAAGCACAAGTAAAAAAGTTAAAAACCACCTGTATGCTGATGAGAGAAGTTCTCAAAGAGGAAGTGAGTAAATCCTTTGAAAGCTAGAAAAGCACAATTAAACTGTGAAAGGAGCAAATAAAGCAATTATAAACCTGAAAATGACAATAGAAAACATAAACTGAGAGAATTCTAGAAATCAAAAATTTAGGAATTCAAATATAAACTACAGAGGCAAGCAAGAAGGGAGAGAGAAAGTCAAGTATTCAAAGTATTGAAATAAGATAGAAGAAATGAATGCATCAGTCAAAGAAAATATTAAATCTAAAAAACTCCTGATATGAACATCCTGGAAATCTGATGGGGAAAGCAAACCTAAGAATAGTAGGACTAGACAAAATAGAATGTAAGATCAAAGGCTCAGAAAATATTTTCAACAAAATCACAGAAGAAAACTTTCTCTCCCAGAGAAGATACGTATAAAGATACAGAAAGCATACAAAACACCAAATAGACCAGACTAGACCAGTAAGAAAGTGTCCTCACCACATAATCATCTAAACATTAAACATACAGAACAAAGAATATTGAACATTTCAAGGAAAAAGATCAATTAATATATTGAAGACATATTACATAAGAAGACATTAGAATTATGCCTAATTTTTCATGGAGACTATAAAAGGAAGAAGGGCCTAGATAAATAGGCTTCAGACTCTAAGAAACTGCAGTACTCTAAGAGATACTGGCCCAGACTATTATATCGAGTAAACTTTCAATCACCATAGATGGAGAAAGTAAGGTATTACATGATAAGGCTAAACTTAAACAATATTTATATTCAAAATCAGTCCTATAGAAGGTGTGAGAAGTAAAAAGTTCAACTTAACTTAGTTAACTAAACTCATGAAAACACAAGGAATGCATAATCTCATATCAGCAAAATTAAAAAAAGGGAAAAACACACCTACCATCCCCCCACGGCACTACCACCAACAATCAGAACAACAATAACAACAAAATAGCAGGAATAAATAATCATTGGCCATTGGTCATTGATATCTCTTAATATTACTTGGCTGAATTCCCCCAATAAAATGACACAGACTAACAGATTTGATAAAAAAAAAAACCATTCTTTTTCTACATTAATAGACATAGCTCAACATCAAAGATAGATATCATCTCAAGGTAAAGGATTGAAAAAAGATGTTCCATCAAGTGAAGCTGAAAAGAAAACAGGTATAAACAGATTAATATCTAAAAAAGAGACTTCAAACAATAAATAATCAGAAAAGAAAGAGAAGGCTAATACAAATTCCTTAAGGAAAAAAATCCATCAAGGTGACTTTTTAATTTTTAACATTTATGAATCATATATAATTTTTAAAAGAAAGACTATTAAACTATAAATTATATACTGATAATGGGAGACTTTGATACCCTACTCTCACTAGTAGACAGGTCATCCAGATAAAACCTGAACAGAGAAATGCTCTAGCTAACAGACATTTTAAACGAAATGGGTGGGAAAGCTATCTTCAGAAGATATGACCCCAAGACAACAGAATATACCTTCTTCTCTGCAGTTCATGGAACTTTGTCCCACGTTGACTATGTACATGGACCCAAAGCAAAACTAAAAAATGTGAGAAGATTTTAGTAGTACCCTGCATCCTATTAGCTCACTATGGATTAAAGTTAGATATAACCAACCATGGATACAACAGAAAGCTTACAAATTCATCAAAAATTAACAACTATTCACTGAATAAAAAAATAAGTCAGGTCAGAAATAAATAACAAAATTAAAGACTTTCTAGGATTCAATGGAAATGAACACACAACATATTTAAACTCATTGAATACAATGAAAGAAGTTCTAAGAGGCCAATTTATAGTACTATCTACATAAAAAAGGAACACAACAAATAAAAAACCACAACAGCAAACTGGAGAGATTTTACACTTACAAGAAGACCATATCTGAAAATACTAGAACAAAATGAAGTAGTCATACGCAAGGAGTAGAGGAAAAGAAATAAACTGAAGGGTGAAATCAATGAAATAGAAACAAAAAGAACAATGCAAAAGTTTCAGTGAAACAAAGAGGTT